>NC_079375.1:1487559-1622559 GCF_021018895.1 Seriola aureovittata
TGCTCAGACTAGACACTTCATCATTCCAGTCACCATTTACCTCTAATGTTTCCAGTGGTTTGACCTTTAATCATTAACATCAGCCAGAATGACTGTAACTCTAAAAATAATGTTTTAATGTTGGAGAAAAAACAACAGCAGCTGTCGGTTATAATATTTCGGTGTATTTAATGCTGCTGGAGGCTTCAAATGGATCAAGTTTTGGATCAAATACAGAGATCAGTTTTTCATTAGTTGACATTGTCAGTGCTGAGGGAGAACCAGAAAGAGATTATGGAATATACATGGAAGCACAGAGCAGTTCAGTTGCGCACTCATTATGTAATGAGAGACACAGTGAGGGGAGGGGGCATCAGAGGCTGACACAGATTTCCTTAATCAACCTTAATCAAAAAAAAACAACAACAACAACAAACACGTAGCATTAAATCTAATCTGAATTACATGGATTCAGATTCAGAAAACAGAAGCGCTGTGAGGATGTGAGCAGCAGGAGTGTAACACACTCTCTGGTGTGATGACAGATCCTGTAAAAATCACATGACGTGTCACAACCTCATGTATGTTGGTAACATTATACACAGTTTATGGTGATAAATGAACAAAATGAACCTTTTAAGAGATTCTGTGCAACAAATGTTCAGACTGACATGTTATTGGTTATCATATCTACATGTTATTGGTTATCAGTAAGTCCAGATATGAAGATGTTTCTGTGGTTTCTGGCTTGTTGCAGCTGGGATCTGTGGCTTGGGCCATAATAAAGAACCATACTGATCCAAAGAGACGGGGTCAGAACATGGATGGTCATTTTAGGTCATCAAACAGCAGGAATACATGTTTTTGATGCAGTTTAAATGAAGAAAGCGGAGGTCAGAACCAAATATCATCCTCATGTTTTTGGTGAAAAAACAAAAAGTGACAAAGAAGACATTGTGACCATAAAATATAATAGACAGACTGTATATAAAATGAGATTTTAGGGTTGTGTGTGTGTGTGTGTGTGTGTGTGTGTGTGTGTGTGTGGCTATTCTAATGAGAGTTGATTGTATACAATAATAACAATAATAATGGTAATAATAATAATGATATCAACGATATTGATAATAATGATATTAAAAATGTGGTAATAGCGGCAATGTGATAAACATTGTTATAACAGCTGAATGTTATTGAATGTTATTATATACAGGCAAGCCCCCCCCCCCCCCCCCCCCCCCCCCCCCCGTGTCTTGTCCTGCTTTGGATAAACCCCAACGTGACATCGAGTCTATCTGTGTGTGTGCCGATGAAGAAAAGCCTGGAAGATTGCTGAGTAAATTCCTCTCTAACTCCAGTTACAGTTCAAACTCAGCAGCATGAATCAGCCTCGTCCTGTAATTCAAATGGGATGAGTAAGAATTTCCCATGAGACCCGGCTGCTCATTCAGCTTCATTATGTCCGGGTCAGTGTTGTGTGGCTGGCGACTGATGACGTGTGTGATGTGTGGGCTTCTTGTGTTTCCTGAGTGAAGGTGCAGACAGTGAGCTTTGTTTAAAGGAAAGGTGGAGGTCGCTGCACTCCCATCTATCACGGGAGAGATGTGCTATGAAAAATAGGACATTTCTCTCTGAAATGTACAAGTAAAAGTGACAACAAATGAAAATAATAAAGTGAAGTACCTCACAGTTTGACTTCATAATACTTCAGTACTGTACAGGCTGATCAGCAGGACAGCTTTTCCTGCAGAATTTGTGGTCATGAAATTCAGTGACTTCAAAAGCTTGAGACAACAGTGGAGTGGAGCACAGAGACACCCAGAGGAGCTTCAGTCATATTACACATCACTCCACAGTCACTGCTTCGAGTACATGCTCATTCACTCCAGGTGTCTCTATATTTCACATTTTATTTATTCATTTAACTCTTCAGTTATGTTTTGTAAAAAAAAATGATATCCACACAACTTCCCCAGCTGTTCTCTACATGGCCAGGTGGGTTACTGTGGTGGAGAATTCTACAGTTTTTTTTTATCATATTTTAAAAGATATTGCACCACAACATATGAAATATGTCTGTCATAGTGTCATATAAACTCCCTCTTCATGACCTCGGTGTCATCAAATTGAACTCACTTCGTCACCTACTCTTTGCCTGTTCCTGGTGTGACATTAAAATGCAGAAAAAAACTAAATGATTTGCCAATTTTTAAAAAGGGGAAAAAGTGAAGTCATATTTAACGTGACCTCGGTTCCCATGCTGAAAACACGACCTCATGAGTTATTATTATTATTCCCAAAATGCCGCAGGATTCCTTTAAGTAAACGTTTGACCTGCCTCAGGTCGTCAGCATCACACACAATATAAAAAACACAAATCAACATGTTCATCACACGTCAGTAATATACAGGTCTATCATTAATTATGACAATTTCTACAGATTCCACCATGATTGAAACCTGCGTTGTTTCTGCACCGACACAAACAAACACTGAGGAGGACATGTTGCTCACACCTACAGTATCTGTAACATTTGATCAGCTTTCTCTTACAGTCTTGAGCAGAGTGGAAATGTGGGAGAGGGTCTATACATGGATTTCATGTTTGAACATTTATGAATATTTCTGTTATGATTTCCAGAACAGATGTGAATGTATTTATCGTATTTATATATTTATTAGTTGACATTCTCAGTGCTGAGGGAGAACCAGAGAGATATTATGGAATATACATGGAAGCACAGAGCAGTTGATAAAGCGTGTGCACTCATTATGCAGTGCAGTGGTTCATATTATTAACCTGCAGAACAATGCTGAGTGAGTGGTGTGTGTGTGTCTGTGTGTTGCAGTTTCTATGCAGACTTCGGTCCCCTCAACCTGGCCATGCTGCACAGATACTGCTGCAAACTCAACAAGAAGCTCAAGGTAACAGCAGCCTGAAAGGCATCAGGAGATGTACACATGTAGTTTACATCCTTTTTAACATGAAGTGACAGTCTGAAATGTATTGGAAGGACTTAAGGGGGCCAGATGCATAAAACTCTGTGTAGACTCATGACTAAATGTATTAGTTATGAGTATAATTATTCTTTTCATCACATGATTCCACTTTGGCCGCATGTACACGAGCCATATGATAGGATTTTGGTGGTCAAAGGTCAAAGGTTAAGGTCAGTGTCAGACCTCACAAAACATAACTCTCAAATTAATTCACTAATTATGACACAATTTAACTCAAATGTCTATAAGGATAAAAACTGTGATCCTTGTGGGCGGGAGGCTGTGCTGTCAATCAAACTCAATAAGACAGGCCGCACAACAGCCAATTAATGTTCAAGATTTCAGCTGAGAGGGCGCTCGAACATTTCTTTAAATAAATAAATGAATTCAAATCCTTTCTCACAAGCTGCCTATGGACGGACACATGTTTAAAGCTGCCAACCCCTGGTCCACATAGTGTGTCATTAAAATCAGTCCTCATGTACTACAGTGCTGTTCTGACTTTATCCCCTCAGTCCTTCACCATGTCCAGGAAGAAACTGGTCCACTACACCAGCTACGACCAGAAGAAAAGAGCTAACGCTGCTGTCCTCATCGGATCCTACGCTGTAAATATCTCTTTATTCATCCATCAGTTCATCAATCCATCCATCTGTCAGTCTGTCTGTCCATCTGTCCATTATTAACGGTGCAGTATGACCTCTTCTCTGTAGGTTATCTATTTGAAAAGAAGTCCAGAGGAAGCCTACAGGACTCTGATCTCAGGAAACAACACAGGCTACCTGCCATTCAGGTATACACACACACACACACACACACACACACACACACACACACACACACACACACACACACAGTTAGTCCAATGACCTGAGGTGTCCCCTCACAGAGACGACAAGACTCCACACAGTCAAACACACAAAACCCTGAAACACTGTAACTTGATGAGATTAGTGAAGCATTGTGGAGACAGACGGGACACAGAGGACAAAAGAAATGTGAGGTTTCATCCCAGTAAAGGTTAATCTGTGGGTGGTGTCACACTAACACCCCCTCTGGTCCAGTAGAGGCCAGATGTCACATGATCCTAAATAACTGTATTTTGTCATCAAATAATTACAGTGGGTCTCAGGTGATTACAATGAGATCAAACTGAGATGTCGCTCACGTCTTGAATACACTGTGTAAACTCTGTTTCTGTCTTCTCTTTGTTCCTGAAACACCTCATACTGAAATATGTTAACAATTAACAGATCTATATGTGTGTGTGTGTGTGTGTGTGTGTGTGTGTCCCAGGGATGCAGCAGTGGGAGAGTGCTCCTTCAACCTCACTGTGCTCGACTGCCTACAGGCAGTACGCAAGGTAAACGATGAGCAGCTGATTAGTTAGTGAATGAGGAAGGAGTGTACTTTACCACAGCACAGCAGTAATACATCAGTCATGTGGGGAGGTGGAGATGAAAGATATTTTGCATCAGGAAAAAAACAACAGCTGATCTGTGATCCCTCTAGAGGTCAGAGGTTTCCTACTGTTATGTATGTACTTATTCTTAATCCTTTACTCTTATGAAAGTTTAAAGAGGAAAAAACAGAGGTCATGAGGAGACAAGTTACATCACCGTATCAGCCTGTATTAAAACACAGCCTCTCTCTCTCTCTCTCTCTCTCTCTCTCTCTCTCCTCCAGGCGTTACAACACGGTTTCCTGGACTTTGAAAGCTTCGATGTGGAGGAATATGAACATTATGAGGTGAGGGTGATGACTGTGTGCAACGATAAAAGAAAACAGAGTCACGGTATGTGACAGGCACGGAGACAGTGTCTGGATGCAGCTGGAACAGAGCTGACATCACCTGCTCAGTGATGTCATAACTAGTGTTGTGACAGACACAGTGACCCACTTTAGAACTGCACAGATTTATCCATACCCAAATAAAATACATGTACATATATTAAATTTCCATATGTGAAATATGCATGAGAAAATAAAAACATATATCTACATATATGTAAAAATCATATATGAAATCTGACATGTATGTCTAGCCCATATGTTACATACATCCGCATAGCTTGTCAATATATGTTGATATTATATCTATAAAGATAAAAGATAGACATGTTTAAATTTAATAAGGAAAAGATATAGAGCATATAGAATTTTATATGTATGTATGTATAAGTATGTTGTTTTAATAAATTTGCATATATGAATTAAAATTGAATATGTATTGCTAACATATATGAACACAACATGGACTCAACCCCTCCACTTTTTATGCAGACTGTTTGTTCGATAGATTTATAGTCTCCAAATCCAAGCTGAGATAACCTGATTACATCACTATGACATCATCAGGGTTGTTTTCTTATACTTGGTAAACCTCCTCCAGATCCACAGAAACATTATATAACTGTTTTCATCAGCTTCATAAGCTAAGCTTAAGCTCCTGAAGCCTTAAAAGTCTTGCAATTATCATTCAAATCATTTACTTCAGTGAAAATACGGGACACTATAGAAATACTCCATTACAAGTTCAAGTCCTTCAAAGTTTTACTGAATGTCTCATCAGATTATTCAGACACATCATCATTTTGTGTCAATACTGACAGCTAGGTTATAAATTTGTATCTATATAATACCAAACATTTCACTATGGTATTGTTGTTTATTTTACATGCACTTAAATAAAATGGTGGACAGCAAATTGTATGTACACAGGAAGTGACACAGCCTTAATATGAAAAGTAACTAGTAACTACAGCAGATACATGTAGTTGAGTAAAGTTGCAGCAAATGGAAATACTCACAGTACAAGCTCCTCGTCTCTATCTTATGTTTATTTTGCCCTAAAAATGATGCTTTAATACAAGTAACTCATTAATTCATGATTGTAATGATCATTCACAAGATTGTCCTCAGAGACCTCAGCGAGACCGGTCGTCTTATAATTCCTACATTTAAGAAATGTATGTGATACATGGAAGGAATGTCTTTTATGTGTTATTATAACTAATGATATCAAAGCACCATGAGAATTTTGCTGTTATATTCAAATGTTTTAGTGTGACTGTCTGTGTCGCTCACCTCCTCTCTGTCTGTCGTCTTCAGCGCGTAGAAAACGGGGACATGAACTGGATCATTCCAGGGAAGATCCTGGCGTTCAGCGGCCCCCACCCCCGCAGTAAGATAGAGAACGGTGAGTCTGATCCCCTTTTTCACCTCCTCTGACTCACTGGTTGTTATTTCAGTCTGGACCTAATGATGAATGTTCCGTGTTAATTCCCTCAGAGGTAATAATCACTGGTTGACTGTTTCTCCAGGTTATCCTCTCCACGCACCAGAGGCGTACTTTGCGTACTTTCACCAAAATGCCATCACAGCCGTGGTGCGTTTGAACAGGAAGTTGTATGAGGGCAGGCGCTTTGAGAATGCTGGGATTGAGCACCACGACCTCTTCTTCCTGGATGGGACCACGCCCTCTGACCTCATCGTCAGGCGCTTCCTGCACGTGTGTGAGAGCGCAGAGGGGGCGGTGGCTGTGCACTGTAAAGGTGGGACTGACACCATCACAGACAACAGTGTGTCTTCTTCGGCTGTAACTTACTTCGTCCAACTGTCTATAACTTGTCTCCACTGACCCTCTCTCATCTGAACACAGCTGGCCTGGGCCGGACAGGCACTCTGATTGGCTGCTACCTGATGAAGCACTTCCGCTTCACTGCAGCTGAAGCCATTGCTTGGATCAGAATCTGCCGGCCCGGATCTATCATCGGTCCACAGCAGAACTTCTTAGAGGAGTGAGTAGTTTCCTCTTTGATGAGATCAGTTATGATAAATCTAGCTTCTGTCATTTTGCTGAACACCCCCAAGTCTTATTCTTTAACTTCTTAACATTGGTGATATGAATGGTGGCATATTCACAGCTAGCATATTAGCCTGTTAGCATTAACATATTAACATCCTTACAAACTGAACTAGAATTCCCACCTCATGGTTGTTTCCTCCACCAACCAGTTGAGTTACAGGAAATATGGTCACAGTCCCTCGTTCCTGAGTCACAGTGTTCTATAATGACCCAAAAGTGTTTGTGCAGAACATTATGATGTCACAATGAAATTGACCTTTGACCCTTTGCATATTAAATGTCATCACGTCATCATTTATCCTATTAGACGTCTGTGTTAAATTGTGTAATAATTAGTGAATGAATTATTGAGTTATGGCCAAAAAGAATTTACTTTAATCAGCTGATTTGTCTTGCTGCTGCTAAAATCATGTAAAATGTCATTTGCTGTGAAGAAGGAGACGGTTCTAAGTTTAATTTCTGTCATCAGTTCTGAACTGTACCTGTCGCCAGAGTTTGACAGGCTGAGTGTAAAGTGTTGTCTGACCTGTGTGTGTGTGTGTGTGTGTGTGTGTGTGTGTAGGAAACAGCACAGTTTGTGGGTGCAGGGTGACGTCCACCGCTCCAAACAGAAGCTGGTGCAGCAGAGACTGAGCCGGCGACAGCAGCTACAGCAGCGTCAACAGCAGCTTCACAGCCCGGACTCTGAGGGCGGGAAACAGGAAGCCATGTCCCGCCTGCTGTCAAGCATGGATGACCTGTCAATCAACACCACCCTCTACAAATCATACAGCTTGGACGAGGTCAGGGGAGGGACCTATTTAAAACTGTGAACAAATATTTGATATAAAGTATATTTAACATAACCCTCTCTCTCTCTCTCTCTGTCCCTCTCTCTCTCTCTCTGTGTGTGTGTGTGTGTGTGTGTGTGTAGAATAACTGCAAGGAAAGCAGTCTGACTCAGGGAGACAAGCTGAGAGCACTGAAGGGAAAACGACCTCCTAGATCAGTCTCATCCTCCTCAAGGTACAGTGTGTGTGTGTGTGTGTGTGTGTGTGTGTGTGTGTGTGTGTGTGTCTGAGTGTGAATGACCTGGTTTTCTGCACTGACTTGTCATAAAATGTGATCTGATCTTCACCTAAGTCACAAACGTAAACAAACACAGTGTCTCTAAACTAATACAACACAAACTATTATAATATTTTGCATCTTTAATGATCACAGCCATTAAACATTCACAGCGATGGTGGAAACCGTAACTTGGATGAAGGTCTGATCATATTTAAAGACAAATGTATACATACATGGAGGTCATTCTGAAGGGTTCACTTATTTTTTCTTGCCACTGTAAATGGCTGTTTGAGGGTTATGGGTAAGGGGCGAGGGAATGCATTATGTCAGTGACCCCTCAAAGGCAGCTGTGATAGAGTGAATGATGGGGACCAGAGGCTGGTTGCGTAAAACACCTTAAGTTTTCTACTTAAGTATGACACTTAAGGTTTAATTTCTCCTTAGCTGAGGGAGTTAATTAAGGGTGTTGCATAAACTCTTAAAAGGTTTCCTTAGTTAAGGAAAAAAAGCAAAGTAATTTACAGCAATAAGAGATTTTAAAGCTGTAAAATTCTACTGTTTCCATGGAGACCGTTTGTTTGCCGGTACTGATACCTGTTATCACTTTTGGGAAGTGTGCTGTTATGTCATCCTCCTGCTGTTTTGATGGGAACTTCACAGTGACACAGTGACGACGTGACACATCTCGACCGTACCTGAGCCGAAAGATCCATACCATCGAACTGTAGAGCAAGCGTTAATAACAAAGGAGCTGGACGAGCACAGTCGAGAGAAAGTGGAGCGATCCAACTCTAGATGGACAAATCATAAACTGAATGCCCGTCAGATCTGTCATGTAGAATCAAGTCCTTGTTAATCCTATCAATCCTGCTCATTAAGGGTGTCCGTTAGGTTCCCCCACTCTTCTTAGGACGCCTTCATTTTTTTAATCATTTATCACATTAAACTCAGTCATGTTGCAGTTAAGAGGTACCTTAGTTTTTTTCCTTACCTTGGACACTAAGGTCTTTTGTGCAACGGTTTAACTGACTTTAAGTGATTCCTTAAGTATAAGACGAAGATAAGGAGAAATACTTAAATACTTAAGTGAACATTTTAAGGAAACCTTAAGGAGAAGACTTAAAGGAAAATCTTTAACTTAAAGTGATTTGTGCAACAGGCCCCTGGCTTACATACGGATGGGTGTATCAGCAGGCGGCACACAGCATGAGCAGCACAGACAGAAACACACACACGGACATTAAACCGTCAGACAGCTGACTGGAGGAACAGTACCGGTGTCAGCGCAGGCGAGCAGACCTGAGGAGCAGGTGTGTAGACGGGCGGGACGCTGTAGTGACGGGAGAGGTTAAACAGAGCAGCAGGAGGATGTGTGGTAGGCAGAGTGTGACAGAGCACATGGTCAGTCAGAAAACACACTCTTATTGATACAAACCAACTTGAATCCTTTGTTTTTATCTATTATGTTTCTAATGGAGGGGAGGGCCCCACATCAGCTCTTGACACAGGACGCCCCCGGAGGGAAAGGTGCTGGGGGAGGGAAAGGTGACAGGGAGGTGTGCAGCCTGTTGCCTGCAGCTCTTGGTCTGCTGACAGAATAAATGCTGAGAATGACCTTTGTCTTGTCTTGTAGACACACATAATGAATAATCTCTGTCAGCATGCAGCCGCATTTCCTGTGGCTTCTTCACAGTAAAGGCCGCTATGTGTTTTGCTAGGCAAAGACTTTTACTTTGAAGTAGGGGCTGTAGGATGAACATTGTGCAGCTCTGACACAAACTCATGCTTTATATATATGATATTTTGATGTGTATAGGTATATGTATATTTTACTGTGCTGCCTTTAGTTAGTTAATGGCATTTGTTTTTTGTGTGTGTCATCATATTGTATGAAAATATCTGCTCTTCCTCCTTCCTGTTTCTCTTCCTGCTGAAATTTTCTTGTCAAAATTTTACACTCTGCTGTTATTTGTTATATTTCATTATATATTTGAGGGTTTATAAATTGTTATAATCTGTTGATTCCTTTGTGTTTCTTATTTAGGTTAAATTTGTCCAAGTCCTCTCACTGCTCCATCCTCCCTCCCCCAAAGTCCACCAAAGTCCCCCTCTCCTTCTCCTCCTCCTCCTCCTCTAAGAAGCTGGTACGAAGCTCCTCCTCCTCCATCACACAGATCAAGAGGTGAGTTAAAATGCGCTTTCCACATGTCAACAGGAGACTGACAGTGTGACGTGATGGTGATGGCGTGACTCTCTCTCCTCCTCCTGTGTCTCTCTGCCCAGTCCCTTCAGCCTCAGTCTGTTCAGCACCAGGCCGGCCGTCATCCACTGACGTCACAGTTCAACTGATGATGAAGTCCAACACCACAGCAGGTCTCCACCTACGTGCTGCGGTTGTCTAGGCCTTAAACATGTTGTCAGCCCCGACAAGCTTTAACTATCTGTCTGATGAAGTAAGCGCTGTAGAGTCACCGCAACCATCTATCCAGTACCTACTCCTGACATTTGGAGAGAGGTGGACCTGGACAGGTCACAGTCTACCACAGGACTGACACACAGAGACAAACAAGCATTCACACTAATGACAGGAAACTGTAGATGGTCTGTGTAAGTTCTCATTCCTCCAGGTCATAGTTATCTCTTTCTCAGATTAAATCGAAGGCAACTGGACTTGTTTCGCCTCTTATCCAAGCGGCTTCATCAGTTCTTATGTATTGTATACCAATACATAAGAACTGATGAAGCCGCTTGGATAAGAGGCGAAACGTCTTCCACAGACAAATACAAGTCCAGTTGCCTTCGATTTAATCTGAGAAAGAGGAAACTGTAGATGAGAAAACAGAGATGGGGTGTAATGGAGTATAGTGCGCTTGCTTTAGTCTTTTTCACATCAGCTGCTTCAGTCACGCTTCATCACCGGCTCATTCATCAGCTGCTTAGCTACCAGCTGATTAGTAACATCCAATCATATACATTAAAGCATACAGTGTGCCTCTTATAATGACACACTGTCCTAGAGTTTGTTTTCTCCCTCAAACAGCAGTTAACGATTTAAATCTCATCAACAAGTTCGTTAATGACAAAAACCTCAGGACGGGGTTTAAGGCAGTTTTTTGGAGAGCGCTGGAAATCTGTAGCACCGTCATGTTAGTCACATATCACATTTTTGTCTAACTTTACTCAATAAACACTGACAGAAGGAGAGTAAACATACCACTAACTCCAAACAGCCAGGAAGCAACAGTCAGTCAACAACCTGTGCTTGTCTTGCAGAGATTGGGAAACTGAGGCTCCGGTGACCCCGAGAGCTCGGCACACTGCAACTCAGGAAAACATTCAAACAGACACAACACGTGCTGCAAGTAGCTTCAACGATAGAGGGACCACTAAGAAAGTTAAAACACTTCGGTTGTGTTGTGAGGATTTGCAGCTCATGTGTTGTCAGATCTGATGAAGATGTTTTCTGAAGCTGCTGTGTGTTGACCCCTCAGGGTCACCGTACCAGGCTTTTATCACAGTGTCACTCGCAGTTATTCAGCATCTGCTACAGTTTCTATATCAAGGTTTCATCCACAGTGAAAATTAAAATAAATTACCCAAGAGGTCTAGAGGCAAACGCGCAATAACCACAGCTAATCACATCCTGTGGATCGCCACATTCACATAGGAACAAATAACAGACAGCTTTTGTTTAATGCATTTTGGTCACTGGTGAGACGTAAAGCTGCTGTAAGCCCTGTGAGCGTGGGGCTGACGGAGGCACGGTGATGACTCTGGTGTCACACACCGGCTCAGACGGAGAGCGTGCTGTTCACAACCTCACCAGCCTGATTAAGTCTTTGAATTGACATCACCTGACAGGAAACAAGCATCAAAGTGGAGAAAATGACATGAAGAAATAGAGTTAGAGTGGAGGAGGTAGTTTACCTCTTCATGAGCAGTGGGTGGAGGTCTGGGTCCAGTTTCATCCCTTTTAATGTCACACCATGCTCAAACGATGGAGGACCATCGGTGGAGGAGTGGATCAAAGCCATATGACTCTCAGCTGCCACTGCACTTTATTGTCAGACCCTTAATAAACTAAATGTTTAACAAAAATAATAAACTATTAGTAACAGTTTATGTAAGTCAATAAAAATGGAAACAAAGCACACAGACTGTGGATCAGATGATCAGAACAACATAATAAAACATGGTAGGAAACATTTGTGTTTGTGTAGTTGTTTTAAACATTTCTCTGTAATGAGAAGAATTGTTTTGTGTTCTTGTCTCTGAATGCTTGCTGTGCAAATGCTGTTGAGTTTTGAAACGATGCTGCCATGATAATGAAATATATGAACATATTCATTTGGTCGTGAAGGACACGTGATCGGTGCCGGGAACGTACCGCACTGTAAAGACTTGTGATGTACAATTTGATGAGATTGTTGCTGCAAAGTTATTTTCAAACTGAAGAATAAATGATGATGATGAGGAAAGATTCATTTTTCCTTTTATTATTAACAAACATGAGTAGAGTCGATGAATGCGGAGCTTGGTTTCATTTCCATGATTACATCAGGGAGTTTGAGGTGTAAAACACAAGTTCATTTAGAAAGTGGACGTTATAATTTTCACCTCATAGTTACTCATTTTTTTATTTGACATATTTACGCTCTGTTATTGGATAATAAGACATTTAGGTAAAAACAGGGCAAGAATCTGCAGCCTATTACCTCCTACTTTTGATTGTATATTTTTATTCCCTCCCTTCGCTCCCCTTTGTAAACAAAAATATAATGTTGGGTCACATGTGATGAAAGTATATTTGTAATTCGTCATCATGTCATCACAAATAACTCCACAGTTCTGGCTCTGACTCACAGTGAGCATATACTGTCTGTTTTCTTGTAATACTAACACTAGGGTTCGTTCTTTTCATGCTTGTTTGTTAACCATTCTTCTTATATCTTATTATTTCTTGTGTTTTATGTTGTTTTATGTTGTTTTTTAAGCTTCTGGACGTCCCCTGATAACCATTGCACCCTGTGTTTAATATCACAACTTGAACTTTGGGTTATTCTGTCAGGCAAAGTCTGCAGAAATGCTGACTTGCGGAAAGTGAGCATTAAAGGCTCTAAATGTCTGCTGGAGAGCCCTCGTGCCCTCGATGGTTTGACAGTGGGACCTAAACCCTCACGAACCTACCAGGAACGAGTCTCCAAGTCTGTGAGGGTGGACACTGGGATTGGGCCGGGCAGTCTGTTCATGCAGGATCTCAGAGGAGGCGCTCAGATCAGGTGAGGAGCAGGCAGGTGTAAACAGGGTCAGGTAGGAAAGCCCTCTCAGCTGGAAAGATAAGGGTATAAAGACAATCTGCAAATGAGGACAGAAACAGGGTTAATATATTTACTGAGCGTAATGAGGTAATGAGTTGGTGAGCGGGGGGGGGGGGGTGGAGGTCAGGTAATGCAGGTGGTGGAAACACTGAAGGAGGAGGAGGAGGAGAAGAAGAAGAAGGAGAAGGCGGGGGTGGAGGCGGCAATGGAAGGCAGATGAGAGAGAGTGCAGTACAGAGCTGGGGCTCAGGAGACAGAGGGACTCAGGTTATTTACTTCAGTTAAAGTAAAAAATACTTTGTTACGAATAAAAGTCCTACATCCAAAATCCTATTGAAGTAAAAGTACAGAAATATTAAAAGTGAAATTTAAGTATCAAGAGTAAAAGCAAAAATGCCCCCTGTGACTGATACATGATGATGATATTATTAGGTTGTTAACACACGTCTCTACACAGAATTCAAGGATCTTAATGATCAGCTGTTTGAAGGATCATATTCCAGCTGGATGTCACCTGGTGGGGGACGGGGGAAATCTTCAACCCACAGCAGAGATCACAGCTACATTACAACAGACTGTGGCTATTAGGCTGCCAGTCAGCGCTAGTTGTGTAGGCTGACCAGCATTTTCTTAAAAAAATGTTTCCGTTGAATGAATTGAATGTAAGTTTTTATAATAAAATTAAATTGCAACTGACTTCACTGCATCTGACTTCACTGCAGAATGAATCACTGCATGACTTCACTGCAGAATGAATCACTGCAACTGACTTCACTGCAGAATGAATCACTGCATGACTTCACTGCAGACTCACTGCATCTTGAATTTACTGAAAACTGACTTCACTGCATCTGACTTCGCTGTAGATTGATTTCTTTACAGACTCACTGCAGAATGAATCACTGCATGCACAGTTCAGTGATTACATATCATGTACAAACACACCACATCATCTCTTGAATTCTGTTTAATTGTGTTTAATCATTTCACCCAATCACTTGACGATCAGATTCTTCATGATGAAAATGAACAGGCTTCAGTTTGATTCATACAGATGAATTTTCTCCACATCAGGAAACGTTCAGGTGTTTGATGGACAGAAGAGAAGGATGAGCAGAAACATTTGGATCAGCCTCAGCTACCAACATGATCGGTCTGATGCTTTTAACAGTGACGTCATATTTCTTTTTTTTCTTTTCTTTTTTCTTTTTACTTTTCATTTTTTTCATGTTATGACAATAACAAGCAAGGAACAAACATGTAGGACAAACAGGCATGAGATCATGGGATGGCAATTGACTCTATTTAAAGAGGAATATTGAGTTAAAAACCATACTTATAATCAATCTGTGTTTTTGGTTAAATAAACACACAATTTTGTCCATCGTTTTTCCCTCAGTTCTTTTAAGAGTCGAATGGAGTAAGTCATCTGTTCTAAAAGATGCAGCTGTTTAACAACATTAATAAAGAGTCCAGTAGTGGGACAGTTCTTCTGAAGCCAGCATTTTCTAACAGCTTTTTTACTTGCTGCCAGCATGATCTTTAAGAGGCATTGTCTTTGCGTAGTCCATCAGGGATGTGTCCGAGATAGAGGGATTGGAATTTAACATTGACATCAAATCCCAGGATTTTTGAGATAGTTGCTGCTATATCCTTCCAAAAAGGCTGGATAGAAGGACAAGACCAGAAGACATGAGTGTGATCAACATTAAGTCCACTCCCTCCAGCAGGGCGGCTGCGCACCAGTTTGGTTAGACTTCTGTTTAGGAGTCATAAAGTCTCTCCAGGTTTGGGAGTTGGTGGAGGATGACTGTGTTTCCCCAGCATGAAGCCACATTTCTTCACTTATTTCAATGTCCAGTTCTTTTTTCCCATCATTGTTTTACATAGTCCGTTGTATCTTTGTTCAGTGATGTGATGCCATGATATAGCTTGCTTATAAGACCTTTGTTGTTTCCCGAGATGTAAGCATCAATAAATATATGAATTACAGGTGACAGTTCTCTTGGATTAGAGCCTTTAAGCTTTTTACAGAAATAATGGTGGAGCTGTAAATATCTATAAAAGTCCTGTCCTCCCAACCCATATGTCTGACTGTATCTTTAGTATAGCAAAGCTGGTATGAAGTCAGGATCACATGTTGGCCATCTAAGTAATTTAACCTCAGTAGTCCAATTTCATGTGATGAGTGATGCCAACGTGTTTTTATGTTACCTATGATTCTGAATGTGTTTTTCTTATTTCTTTGTACTTACACATCTTTAACAGACCAGGTGTAATAGTTTCTTCAAACTACCTGGAGGCTGCAGAGAGGACGAGCTCCTCCATAACACCCACCTGAAACAGAAGACACAGAGACACTTTGATGTGAACAGCAGGAACCAGTGTCTCCAGCTGGCAGAGCTGCCTGTAACAGCCGAGGATGACACGGAGCTGTGACCACTTCTTTACCTTGATGTACCTTTGGCTATATTTGAAGTGACCAGAGAAAAAGCTCATTTAAATCAGAGGTAGTTCGTTGGTGCATTGAAACTTTTGCATTTGTCCCCCAGTTGCTCTGGGCCCCAGAAAAAAAAAATAAATCAAGCATTTTATTGACACTTTAAATGTATGAGCACCAGTGTGGACCAGTCTCAAAGCTCCTCTGTTTCCTCTTTCTGCCTGCACTTGTCAGCTATTTCCCCAAATATTTTTGTCAAGGGCAGATGCTGTTGAACTGCAACTCCCTCCTCTCTGTTGCATAAAGCAGAAGTCTCTCTCCCTCCTCCAGCTAGTTCAGAATCCAGCAGCTCGGCCTCTCGCTGCTTTATCAGACAACATCACATCACTTGATCCTCGCTTCACTCCACTGGCTCCTTGTTGGTTTTAGAATTGATTTTACTGATCACTTGTAAAGCGCTGGGACCTCGAGCTACATCACAGAATCATTAACCCATACGAGCCAGTTCACAGCCTTAGACCCTCGGCCAGGACCCTTCTAAAGTCCAGGCTTAAATCTAAAGGTGACTGTGCTTTCTCCATCAGGACCCCTTGACTTTGGAGATAAGGAAGAATCAGTGACTTCTTTTAAAACTTTTTTTAATAGACTTCCTTTTCTGTGATGTCATCTTTTTATCGTTCTTCTATTGCTTTTATAGTGTTTGTTTCTATTGCTTTTATACAGCATCTACTCTCTCTGACTGTCCTTACTTACACTGAAGTATATTGTATGTCTCCCTCTTAACTTCACCTAATTTCTGTCTTTCAGCCTCTTGCCATTATTGCTTCTGCCTCGATTGTCAAAGTGCTTTGTAAGATAAATAAAGTTATTATTATTATTATTATTGTTTATATTTCCATGTGTCTGATGTGGACAAACTTATTTTAGAACACAATTACAGCTACAACATGTTTTCATTATAACTGGGAGAAGATTTAAGTCATTAACAAAGATTCCCAGCCATTACATCAACAAATAAAATGAACTGTTGTGCATCTGCAGAATAAGAGTCAGAGGCAACATCCGCTTCTGTATGAACTACAGATGTAGCACAGAGCGCTTCTGCCTCCCTCCGGTCACAGTGTCTCCCTGACACACCTACAGCCTGTACCTGTCCACCTGCTCCACAGTGTTACCTGGCTGCTGTCTCCCACACTGAGGTTCTTCAGCTGGTAGACTGTCACTTGTCCATCACTGTCTCCGACCAGGACACATTCTGTTTGTGTGGCAAACAGCAGGGACGTCATCTTCACACCGGCGGCAGCCGGCTGCACAGAGACCGGGTCCAGACTGAAGGAGAGACACGGGACACATCAGAGAGACAGACCGGGTGAAATTCCACAGACAGGTTCTGTCCTCAGTCCCACTCACATGCTCCAGTTCAGGTCCCAGATCTCCAGCTGTTCCTCATTCACGGCTCCGAACACTGTTGCCCACTTTGGGGACCACTGGACATCGCACACTGCCGTCTGGGTGGAGGTGAAGCCTAACACTGGTTTGAGGTGGTCCTGCTTCCAAAGCTGGATGGTCCAATCAGAGGAGCAGCTCAGGAACACATCAGGACTGTGTGGACACCACGCAACCTGGTTCACAGGACCCTGAGGCGGAACCACACCTCAGTGTTACTGAGGTTCTCTGTGATCACTTAGACAAGTGACAAGTCAAACTATCCGACCTCAGCATGGAGCTGCTCCTCTCTACACATTTACATTCACTGCAACAACAATCCTTTTCCTTTGCTCAACATGAGCAGAGTTTCAGGTTCTTACCAACATGGGAATTTGACATGCAATGTGTATCATGTGACCATCATGTGACCCCTGTGTTATCATTGTGCACATGTGATAGTATAAATACAGGGACCTGTTCATGAAGCTGACTCTACAGGTGAGCCGCAAACAGAGTCTAATAAAAAGCAGTAACATCACAACAGCTGAAGGGCTAGTGAGCAATGCATTGTGGGATAGAGACTTAATGGATTTACAAGGTCACCTGAAGAGATGAATATAAGCTTCTGAGGTTAGTGCGGAATAATTAGGTCTTTAAAGCAGCCTCATCAGAGGTTGTGTGGAGGCTTTTATTCTGAAGGACTCACAAAGTGTTCCCTGAAAGTCTCCAGGAACTGCTGACTGTTGGAGCAGGAGAACTTGTGGATGAGGCCTTCCCCTGTACCGGCCAGGTAGAGACTGGAGTCCTGCAGGGAGGAGGAGCAACAATAAAAACACACGAGCTGTAAAACCAGTGTAACTGTCCCGCATCAGCCCAGGACACTCAGCTGGGACCAGCCTGGAGTCTGACTCTGTTATAAACTTACTGTTGGATGGAAGTCAACACACAGACCAGGAGTCAGTGCTGACAGAACACTTTCTGTCCTCTGTCCTTTATTGTTCTTCCTCGTGTTATGAATCCTCTTCAGCTTCATCACATCTGTGACAAAAGATTCGCAGTAGTTATGTTACATGTTTTTACAGTAAGATACAGAGGTGGACACAGCTCCATCACTGGAGTCAGAGTATAGATCCTGCTGCTCAGACATGACTCCAATACATATATAAAGTTTTTACTTGAGTTAAAGTACTGCAGTACTTTATTTGAAAAATAGTGAAGTATTCAAAAGTAAATTTTTTATGTCAACACTCTGTTGTATTGTTCCACATTTACAGAATCTACTGGTTCTTGGATTGGTTCTTTCCTGTGATGAACACAGTGTATGGTCTATCACATTTTTCAAAGTAAAAGAAAATTCATTCACTGGCTAAAAGCTCTGCTTCAAAGTAAGAGTCCTTCATAGAAATGTAGTGGAGTCAAAACTACAATATTTGTCTTTTAAGTGTAGTGGCCTAAAAGTCAGTAGTTTACAAAGAATTAATACTCAAATAATGAACAGATACTGGAAAATAAACTGAAGCACAGTAAATGTAAATGTACTTTGTTACTGTCCACCCCTGATTAAATACAAGCACATTCTCAGAGCATTTTTAAATATTAAACTTATACCGTTGTAGTTCCAACAAGACAAAATGTTTAATCATAATTTTTTAAAATGAAGTTAAATAAAACCAATCAGGCATATTGACAGAATCGCTGCTGGCTGTAACCACCTGTGCAGTCGAGGCCGTTGTTGAAGACAAACCACTTGCTGATCCTGCCGTCTGCACACACAGAGAACAGAGCCTCGGTCTTCTCCTCTCCTGTCAGGCTCAGCTCCTGTTGAGTCCACCTGAGCTGCCACACTGGGCCCAGGTGCTTGTTGGGACACTCACTGCTCAGAGACACACACACAAAGACATAAAGAGCGATACCGTGTGAAACATCATCCTCCACACCGCCAACAGTCAGAGCCAGAGGCATTATGTTTTCAGCTTGTCCGTCCGTCCCATTCTTCGGAACGTGTTATTTCATGTCAGAGCTGCACTGTCACATACACACACACACACTCACACACACACACTCAGTCCTCACCTGCTGCTGAAGACATGCGACCTGTCGTCTTGACTCTGCACGTTGTAGATGTTGACGGTGCCGTCATGCAGTCCCACAGCCAGCTGCCCGGGGCTCTTGGCTGAGAAGTCCAGAGACGTCACGGCGCTGTCACAGAGGAGGACTCGCTCAGGCCACTGCAGAGGAGACACATGACTACAGCTGGAGCTCACACATGGACTCAAGTCAACAACGTCTGGAAGTCTGGGGAGGTAAATAAAGGTCGAATCAAGTCTTACTGTGGGATTTTTGAAGGACCAGCAGCACACTAGACCTGGTCTCTGGTCAGTGGAGTCAGATTCACCATAACCCACAGCCAGGAGGTCCTGACAGAGAGAGCACAGGAAGACGTTTCTTTATGTCACATTTCTCTTATTTGAGAGAATTCAGTCTTAGTTTATAACTTTTCAAACAAAGAAATAAAAGAGTAAATGTTTGTAATAATAATGTCACCGAGAGCCAGTGATTCATTTGCAATTCATGCCAGACGATTTTATTGATAATTAAAATATTATTATATTATACAGTATGTTTGGCATCACACTTTCCTGTAATAGTATCTGAACAGAATTCAGTTTGTGCTGCTGAAAGTATTCACATCTGAAAAACTGAAGAACCATGTTGTCTCAGTTACTCTGGATCCATAGACTTCACTGACAGCAGTTTTATTTTCCATACAAAGTACTTTTAATGAAAACTACTGAAAAGGTTTTCTGGGATTTACAACTAAGACACTGTGGAAAGACATTTTTAAATGCTTTCAGCACTGCAATTGAAAATTCAGTTAACGTGTCACTAGATTACCCAGGTTCCACACTTCTGATTAGCAACACAAGTTTCAGATTCAAATAGGTCTGGGTTGCTCAGTGTTGGCTCTTTGCCCAGGATGAAGAAACAAGTGACCAGTCAAAGCTCAGAGGGCAGGCGGGCCGACCTGAGCCAGGTGTTTGGGCTGTATACCACCTGAGCACAGATGCTCTGAGCAGCGCGTCCACGGTTTGACTCTTTGATGCATGTCATTTCACTTCTCAATGTCCCCTCAACTCCCTGTCTCTCTACACTGTCCAAAAAGATATAAAAGGACCCCAAAAAATCTGTTGTGCTATTTTTCATAGACTGACAGACAGACAGATACACAGCAGTGTGTGTTACCGGGTTCTTCCTGTTCCAGGCCATGCTGCTGACACTGCGTCCTCTGCTGAGCTCACAGCTGAAAGACCACAGACGCTCCAGAGCCGGAGCTCTGCAGCTCTCTGTGTCCTTGTCTCTCTGTCCCATGGGTCTGTCTGGGTCTGACATAATCATTCATCACAGTCACACAAGGTCGGGGGGGGTAATGTGTGTAAATGCATGTTGATTCACCTGTGAGTGTGAGTGTGTGTTACCTTCTCGTACAGGCAGCTGTCTGTAAGCAGCCAGCTGAGGTTGGAAGGTGTTTCCCAGGATGCTCCTCTCCATCACCAGTAAGGTCTGCTGGAATCTCACTGACAGCATGATGAGCTGCAGGTCTGACTCAGCATTTAAACTCCCTAACACCTCCATTTCTTTCAGTGAGCTTGCAGCACTGGCTGAGGAGGGATACAAGACAATAACACACACCTGTACCTGTTGTTGTGAATCATAATGTGAATCCTGACAGTATCTCTGGCTGTTACCTGTACTGGCTGTGCTGCAGACTGACAGGCTCCTCTCTGCAGCTCTGCTGGTGTCCACAGCAGCCTCCGGATAGTCATTCTGCGCCGGTTCAGGCTTCTGCACTGTGACATCCTGCTCAGGGTCGCACAACGTGTCATACATGTCCCAGGTGGTGACAGTTGCACCTATGGAAAAACATTCAGTCCACTTTGATAATTGATTAATCACTTTTCATTTTAAGATTGAGTTATATTTATAGATAAATATTAATATTATTTCATTTGAGCTTTCTGAATGTGAATATTTTCAGGTTTTCTTTCTCTTCTGTTCTAGTAAACTGAACGTCTCTGGGTTAAGGACAGTTGGTCGGACAAGACAAGACATTTAGAGACCTTACCTTGGACTTGGACTCCACCACAAACTGTGTATCTTTGATGTCTCACAAATGTGTTGAATGCATTCACTTACTCATGAAAATAAAAACATTTTCAATTACATTTAGGTTTGCTAGCTAGCAGTCTTCTTCTTCACTGTCTTTGCAGTCACTGCCACCAACAGCCAATCAGTGGAACTGCACGAGCATCAGTTAATGCAGACTATAATATATAAGACTGTAAAAACAATCACTGCCTGTCATCCACTTTAAACCTGTAAAAACAGATTATTCTGGCTACATGGGGGCAGCAAAAACAAGTTGTTACACAGCATTGACATATCTAAGTTATTATACTGTAGTTGTTTTCTGTATTTACACATCCAGTAGTTACAGAGCAACATTATCATTCATTCAGAGTTGTGTGTCTAGTCAGCTGAGTCCAATATTCTGTCAAATTTAGGTCCTGAGGGAAATATCTAGCTCGTTAGCTGCTAAATGCTCCACTATGTTCACCAGCTGCTCTCTGACTGAGTCTGACTTTTCCTCTGAAAACAGCTGCTGCTGCTGCAGCTGAAAACAACTATGAGAGCAGTGACTTCAACCAGAACAGTGACGTTGTCTCTGGACAGATAAACAACGAGCTGAGACCATAGACTGCAAACAAAGATGGACGTAGCCTCTGTGACGTCTCTGAAACTCCAAGTGAGCTGCTCCACCGTCGCCATCTTGGCAGTGTCTGACACCGCCCCTAACTTCCAGCTAATCCAAAAATGGTCAAAGAGGAGGGGCATGTGGAGCTGAGACTTTGGTGCATGGTTGTGGAAGGCATATGCTCACCCACCTGTCACTCAATGTGGCCACACCCTCAATTCTCCATAACTTTAAACCTTAATAAAATGTAAACAGGTGAGTTATATAAACAGGTGTCATGAAGGAGGAAATTAGCTGTAGAGACTAAAACAGTTTTTGTACCAGGCTGTAAACATGTTTATTTCTGCTGTAAAGTTGGACATTTTAACATGGGAGTCTATGGGGATGGACTGACTGGTGGAGCCGGACTCTAGTGGTCATTAGAGGAACTGCAGGTTTCTGCACTTCAGTGTTGGCTTCATGTTTCAGCCCTGGAGGTTGAGGCTTGGGTGAAAGTCACTATAAAGCTCAGTAAAGCTGAACAGAACCGCGGGTTCGTCTCATAATCTTCGGTAGGTTCATCACTATGAGTGACCCCTTTCACACTGTCACACTGTTTTCACAAATAATGATTATAACTTCTCTAAAGTAGCACTAATCAATATTTTTATATTTACACTGTAAGTACACTGTGTCATATGACAGAAGGGACTTTCTAACCTCTGTTAGCTCATCGTTTTAGCACACTCCCATCACATCAGCCTCATTTCCAGCTCTGACAAACCCACAGTACACGACCCAGAACAATGCTTTTACATAGTAAAGTATTGACCAGGTAAAGAGCTGGATATTCTCTCAGGAGCTGGTAGAGACCAAAACAGAGCTGAAAGAAAAGTTAATATTAGATTTATGTTGATGATGATGCTCCTTATCTGCTGGAGCAACTTTATAATGTGATAATATGTCAGTGTTGAGTTTTTCAGCTTTGTTCGCTGCCCCCAAGTCACTTAATGCATGTTGAAGACTGTGAGCTGACCTGTGTCCACCGTGACGATGCTGTCACTCTGGACATGTTTGTTCTTAGCTGCTCCGTTCAGCGTCTGCACCGACTGATCCGTGTACTTATCATTGCCCATTCTATTCCTGCAGACATCAGCGTAATGATTGTTCCTCGCTCTGTACAAACAAGGTGAAGATGACACCAGCTTGTTAAAACAAAAAAATAGAATAACATTTTTCAATCACTTATCAACAGATAAAACTCACTTCTGTTCCACAGCCACGTCTTTTCTGGGGAAAGTCTTGCAGTAGCACTACTCAAAGTTGGATTTGTTCAAATTTTGTCCAATAGTGAAGGTGTTTAGGAAGAGGAGAAGTTCACTTACACAATCACCTCTGCATCATCAGCGTCCACTGACACCAAGGTGCTGGGTATGTCCAGCAGTGAAATGCTGTCTGTCTCACAGATGTCGACATCTATGAGTTCTCTCAACATTTCCTCTGTCAGCTGTTCTCTCACAGATTCTCGTTTCCCCTGCACATCTGGAGGAAGGAACAAAAGACACAAAAACCAAATACCACAAACGGTATGTTACAGCTGCCTGATACAGAGAACTGTGACATTCACTCATACTTATCTTAAATCAACTTATTGTCGTTAATGATGAATCTCAAAAATGTATGACTAAGAAATAAACAATATAACAAACCAGAAAAATTGTATATTTGTTTTTTAATGAAAGGAAAAGAAACTATTGTAGTGAACCTGGGAAGTTGATGGGCATGTCTCGTTTGGAGATCGTCTCCTCGATCTCCTCGTTCATTGACTCTATTGTCGACTGGCTGGATATTCTGCTGCTGCCAAACACTGACCTGAGGAAAGAGCAAGATGGCATGTGTGACACTTTACACTTTACACAAGGTACAAAAACAGACACAACCACTATTATAACATATGATGTAGTACATTCTTAACCATAACAATCACATTTCAAAAATAAAATGACCATTTTATGTCTCATCAATAAATCATACATTCAGCTGATTTTATTGATTCACTGCTGAATCATATATCATATATTTCACAAAGTTTGCCTAATTGAGTAAATGACCTCAGATCAGCTCTAGCTGCTGTAGACCAACATCAGCCTGTTGTCATGGTACCTGGAAAACGGCATGGTGAAGCTGCCCGTGGCTGTTGTCTGGTCTGATGCTGATCCAGTAGAAATTTCATCCACAAAGAACCTGCTGGCTCTGGCCTGCACTGATCCTGGATCTGCCTGGTACAGCGGCAGAGGAGTGACATCGTTGTCTTCTTCGTCAAACACCTGAAACACGGGAGATTTTACCCACCTAGTTAGCAACAATATTACTGCTAATGCTGCATTTGTGTGCTCTAAGGACAGTCCCAATTTCTGAGATGGGAAGTCTTTCTTCCCACTTTGGTGTGGTCATGTGCTTTAAGTCTGAATGTGGAAACAACATGGACGCTACAAAGAAGATGTGATTGCTCAGAGCAACAACACGACGTTGATAGCTGTTCCCAGTATTCATGTCACTGCTGATAAATAACTCTTCTAAGTAATCTATGTCACTCTACGTAGATGGCAACTACCTGTTACAACAACCTAATTCCATATTACAAATTAAATTTGAGCAAAAAAAATAAAAAAATAAAAAAAATAAAAATAAAAATATATATATATGCACTATTGCCCATAAAGTTGGAATAATTTGTTTACAGACACATTCCTCTGTTTATTCCTGTTCCTATAAATGCATCAGTAATCACTTTTGACCAGGTGCAATAATTACATTATGTGTCCCAATTACCCAGGTGAAATGAAATAAATCACATTGTCACAATCATTTCATGGAAAGAGGTAAAAAATATTTTGTTCCAACTTTATGAGCAACAGTGTATATGTATATATATATATATATATATATGGAAGCCGCCACCATTCCACCATTTTACTGCGTAAATGACGTCACAACTCGGTGAATGTCCTGTATCAAAAGTTTCACAAACTGTCACAGTTGTTCTGACGTGGGGGGTTGCTCACATAAATTTTCCCAGTTTGAAACTTATTTTTTCAGTTATTCCGACACCACATAAATGTTTCTATACAGTATAAACGACTACTGCTATAAACAGCAATAACGCAGGACTAAGATTATCCCTGCGTTCATGTGGCGTCACCTTCAGAAACACGACAGACGAAAGTGAATGTTTGGTTGATGGTTAATGGTGAGAAACTTTTGATTAATCATTCAAATTAACGTATTGCATTATTTTTTCTCGCTAAAATATAATTTGTAATGATATGATTAGTTAGAAAAGTTATTTTAGGCATCTTTGTAACATTGATGTTGTTTCCACATTCAGACCGTAAACACATGAACATGAAGAACGACTTCTCTATTCGGCAAATGGGACCAACCGAGGAGCACCTGAACGCATCATTTATGTGTACTGTGTATCCCATGGTTAAATCACCCGAGCCGCTTGTCTAGGAGTCTGAACGACGCTCTTTTCCAGAACTTTGCTGCCTCCGCCCAGACTGAAGCTTCTCCGGCTGCAGGACCCGGCGACGCTGTTGGTGTGTCTCTGGTTGAGTCCATGAGCTCCGGACACCGAGACGTTCTGAGCTCGAGAGGAGCTGAGACAGTGACGTAACACAGAGGAGCTGAGACAGTGAAGAACACAGAGCTGAGACAGTGACGTAACACAGAGGAGCTGAGACAGTGAAGAACACAGAGGAGCTGAGACAGTGACGTAACACAGAGGAGCTGAGACAGTGAAGAACACAGAGGAGCTGAGACAGTGAAGAACACTGAGGAGCTGAGACAGTGACGTAACACAGAGGAGCTGAGACAGTGACGTAACACAGAGGAGCTGAGACAGTGAAGAACACGGAGGAGCTGAGACAGTGAAGAACACGGAGGAGCTGAGACAGTGAAGAACACAGAGGAGCTGAGACAGTGAAGAACACGGAGGAACTGAGACAGTGAAGAACACGGAGGAGCTGAGACAGTGAAGAACACGGAGGAGCCGAGACAGTGAAGTACCACAGCGACTATTTGCTTTTAATGACTTCCTATGAACAAATGTACTTACGGCCTCAGCACCAAAGTACGTCTCTTCTTTCTTTCTCCCTTCGCCACCGACGTAGACATGATTCTAGCGTTGTTATATGGCTTCGCTTCTGAGTTGCCATAGCAACGTGACGCCCCGGGCCCATTCCTGTGTAATCACCATAGGTAACCACCATGGTAATCACAGATATGTGTGTTGTTCGATTTAACATAGATATTTAGAAAATCAGTAAATAAAGAAAAAATAATCCCAGTTTTTACTTGTTTAATTCAAATAACTTTATTGGCATGAACTAAAACATGTTTACAGATGATTCAAATATTACATATAGTATGTTACAATTAAACAATACAAATAAATAAACAATATAAATGTAGTGTTGCATATACATTTTAAATACACGTGTCATACATTTATGCTGTTATTACTGATTGATTGTTACGTTTTTTAAAAAGCGAGAGAGAGAAATAATTTGTAAACCAACAACTAGCAGTCCTTGTAGAAAGTGGCAAAATTAGAAAAAAATGAATTCATGGAATATCTTTAATGCTAGTGACATTTTTATTGCCTTTGAGTAATCTGATCCAATCAGCATATAATATTTTTTGTGATAATGGTTCCAGATGTTTTCTTTGCTCAGCTGTGTAGATATTAACTGGAGATGAACTTACATTAGAGGTGAAGAGGTAAGTGTTTGCAGCCTATCCGACAACAGTGATCTACTGTATCTGCTCCTTTAGTGTGTGGGTTCAACATAGAGTCTTAAAGGTGCTTTCTTGGCGTGTGTGTGTGTGTGTGTGTGTGTGTGTGTGTGTGTGTGTGTGTGTGTGTGTGTGCATCTGTCTCAGCCTCACCCGTTGAACAGTGACCACATGTTCTGTTTTCTTCGGGTTGCCATGATTTTTTATGTGGACTGCCAGTTTGTGGTCACTGAGCCTGGACTTGGTCTGGATCTGCTTCTGGTTTCTATCTCTGACGGTGTCTCTGGTCAGACATTAGAAATAAATGTAAACGGCTCCAGTATCTGTGGTTACCAGACAGTCCATATGGAGGGCTATAAGGGTCTGTATATTTTCATTCTAAGTCCTTTATTCCTTCTGCTGTTAGGCTGCTCAACACAGACAATACTCATTTTAAATGATTGCTATTTTAGATTAATTCATTGGATATGTTGTTCTATTTATTGCTTTTATTTATTGTTTTACTTATTAACTGTCCCATGCCTTTTGAGGTTTCCTCTGATATTTGAACTATATCTGGTTGGTTGGTTGTCTGTTGAAACCGAATGTATGGACTGGGAACATACAAATGAATTGCCCATGGGGGATAAATAAAGTTGTCTGAACTACTCCTTTGAGAACAATCAGTTTATGGATGTGCCCAAATTTCCTCAAGTCCTGTTTATGTGTATTATTTTACTTCCTTTTTTAAAACTGTATTGAGTGATATGTATTTTGTAAAGCACTTTAAACTACATTTTGTGTATTAAAAGTGCTCTGTATATAATTATGTGATGTGATTGGCTGCAAAGGGAGAAGGTGGTGACATCATCAGTCATGAAAAGTCACATTATGAAATAAAATGTCACAAATTAAAAGCATCATTGGGAAAAATGACATTATGAAGTAAAACCAATGTTTAGTTATAGTCAAAAGTTCTTTATGACATGTTGCCATCAAACTGACGAAGTGACACGACACAGTGAAGTGATTAGAAGCTGTTCTGTAGTTTATCTGACAGCAAGAACACAAACAAACATATCATGTTAAGAACACTTTATTATAGTCCTATGAAAGCATCAATGTCTTCATATAAAAGAAAGAAGTTCCTTGTGCCAACCGCTGTCAGCACTGTCGTACCACTGTTAGTGTTTGTCAAAATAAAAGCCCACAAACAAGCTAATTGTAGATTTACAATTACATTTACCAGACTGAAAACAGAACTAATCCTGGATGACACGTCTCACAGTTTTACTTGTGTCCAAACAGAATAATTCATATTGAACAAGACTTTATTTTGAAATCAGGGCCTGTATTCACAAAGCATAAGTAGCTCCTGAAAAATACGGGGTGTGTTAGTCCTAACTTTAGGACTAATTTGTGTGTGTGTGTGTGTGTGTGTGTGTGAGAGTCAGTGAGAGAGAGAGAAAGACAGAGAATGGGCTGAGGTGAGCTGCACACAGCTCAACAATGAAGCAACATTTCAAACAGCTTTAGATCTTTGAAAATTTTACACAGAATTTAAACTGTGGCAGTGAACAGACAGGTATGGGAGGGGCAAATCAGGTGTCACGAAACACTAAATGTGCTGTTTATTAACTGAAGTGCCGGGTTCATACAAGCATCATCATACAGATTCATTTTGGGAAATGCACTACTTAAAACAGCACCTCATCCGCTATTATTGAATTTCTATCATATTTAGGTCTATATTTGTTTATCTGTGATAATGTGATGCATTCATATTTAATAATAGTAATAATAATAATAATATATATTAATGTGGAAAGTCTCGCCGGTGTCTGTGCCCGTCTCCAGCTCGTTTGAATCCACTGTCTGCGAGCTGTTTGGTCCCACTCCAACCATCATTGCTACTGTCTACTGTCACTTTTGTATTGTTTTTATTTTTATATTTCATTTTTATTGTTGTTAATTAATTCTTAATATGTTTTTAATCTCAATTTGTGTAACTGTGTACGGTGTCCTTGAGTGCCTTGAGTTAAATAAAATGTATTATTATTATTATTATTATTATTTTTATTTATTACTGCAGGATGTTGCACAGGCTCTTTTGAGGCGCCAGGTTCTTTGTAAAAGTTCGTCTATGAGAAGTAACGTCAGCCATAGCCACAGAGTCTGACTCTCAGAGTTGTGAAAGCTTTGTGAAGAGGATTCATGAAAAACTTTGAGTTACAAAGTTTAAGTGTGACTCAGGAGAACTCTTAGCGACATAAAATGTTTAGTGAATACAGCCCAGGTGTGTGTCTTATATCCAGCTCTCAATATTAAAGTGTCTAAGGCAGTTTTTCTTTACTCACTTTACTGTGATCTTTTTTAATTGATCTGTTCTGATGTGATCTCTCACTTCTATTAAAAAAAACAAAGTTTAAAAAAGTTTAATGCCAATATCATCCTGTGCTCACTGTGAACACTTTGACAGTATAAATCAAACCTTCTGTGAAAACAGCAGACGGACTTCACCCTACACTGGGTGATGTAAACTGGCCTGGAGAGTACCATTGCCTGTCTACAGCTGGGTGTTGTGGAGGACCACTGACAGACTGTCAGCTTCATCCTCAGAGGCGAGACTGTCTGGATTTGCCTGGTATTGGTCAGTTTGCTCCTCAGAGGTGAGCTGCAGCCTGTTCTCAGTCAGGTACTGGCTGCAGGAGCAGAAGGTGTGGTAGAAGGAGGAGGAGAGGCCGGCGATGTCAGTGGAGATGTAGGGGAGGACCTCTGGAGTTGCCTGGTTATAGTAACTGATCTGGAAACAGAACCAAATGATAATAGTCAAGTTTGTTAAGAGTGTGTGTAAAAAATACAGCTGTTTAATCAAACTGATGTTTGTCTCACCAGCGACATGTTGTTCTCGCTTTCCAGGATGGTAAATCCAGCACACAGGACCTCCCCTCTGTTGTATGTGTCGGTGGGGGGGTGAGTGGGCAGAGACACTGACCGCAGAGCGATGACATATGGATCTCTGAGGAGGAAACACATCAACATCCACAGTCAGTCCTGCAGGACAGAGGAGTGGGACCTTTGACCTGTTTACTGTCATTACTGACCCACTGCTGCACGGCTTCCTCTTGGAAGCCAGCAAGATGAAGTCCTGCAGGATTCCTGCTCCCTGATTGGCTGAAGTCGGAGAACCGGGAGCACCGTGCTGGACTGACGGGGTGACCACACGATACAGGAAGTCATCATCATCCACCCGGTGGATCAGCTCACACTTCCTGATTTGGGGCAAAAAGACACTGATGATGAGGATGTAGTTTCCTTGATATAAAGTGAAGAAATACAGACTGCATTGTTAAAGGCACAGTTCTTTCTTGCTTAGAGTTAGATGAAAACATTAACATCACTTTCATGCCTGTATGATAAACATGAAGCTACAGCCAGGAAATGGTTAGCTCATCTTAGCTTAGCATACAAACTGGGACCAGGAAGAAAAGGAAAACCTTGCTCTGTCTAGGTAATAAAATCCACCGACCAGAATCTCTACAGCTCCATAATTATCTCCTTTCTTTAATCTGTGTAAAGATGAAGTGTAAAAACTGCAATTTACCTGACGTGGTTTTAATGCTGATATACAGTCATACAGTACATACCTCCTCAAAGACATATGTATGCATATGTAGCTGTATGTATAAGACCTTATACCAACACATTATTGGACCATCCATGTGTGTGACCTCTGATTTTATTTGGCCAAACTGCCAAATACAAACCTGCCAGAATCCAGAGTCCAATCTAAATTAAACAAACATGAACTTTGTGCTGGATGATGAACTGTTGTTTGTTCATATATATATATATATATATATATTATATATATATATATATATAAAATATCTGGATTCTTCACACCAAAGCTGAAAGGATCTTTTTGTGCTTTTTGTGTGAGATGTAATATGTTTGATAATGAAAATGTTTGATATACAGTCTATGCTTTGTAGCCACAAGTCCAGCACAGAGAGACTGAGAGGAGCCCTCAGACTGGTGACCTCTGACCTCTGAATATCCTCAGTTTGTTTATCACGTTGTTCTCTGTGAATCCTTTTCCCTGCTCTGCACACTACATATTTCCATGTGACACATTAAGTTTTTTTACACATATTGATCATTTTTTTATTTTCATATTTATATTCATTTTTTGAAAATGTTATAAAGGCCTGGCACAGATGGAACATTCCCATAAGGTGAAGGCTGATCAACCTTTTAGTAAAAGGTGTGTGTTTTAGAAAAAATCCAACATGATGACTGAGCTTTTCACACAGGCTCCAACCACATGGACACACCTCACTTCCTTTTTGTTCCTCTTTGCAGTGTAGTAGTATCTGTTCTTATCTGTTTCATATCTGATATGTCCTCTACACAAGGACAACACTGAGCTGATCTTTTGAACTGGGAGCTCTGTTCACTCCACAGATTGACGTTGCGTTGCAGTGCTGGCACCAACAGCTGCAACTGTCTCTGTGGCGCAATCGGTTAGCGCGTTCGGCTGTTAACCGAAAGGTTGGTGGTTCAAGCCCACCCAGGGACGGAAGCTTTTGTGTCTGTTGTGTCTAGTGAATAGTAACCACACTTATCTATGCAAAAGTATGATAAAAAAATTAATGAATAGCTTCAACTCATAGTGGTATTTACCAATAGGTCATTAACTTAGTACATGCTCATGGCTTAAAATAAATGTACCAAAAAAAAGTATGTTGTTAAAAAATGTTTTTAGAACCTGTGTGTGTGTGTGTGTGTGTGTGTGTGTGTGTGTTGTGTGTGTGTGTGTGTCTGTGTCTGTGTGTGTGTGTGTGTGTGTGTCTGTGTCTGTGTGTGTGTGTGTGTGTGTGTGTGTGTGTGTGTTGTGTGTGTGTGTGTGTAAAAGCATTACTGATAATGTGTGTCCCAGCTCGGTCTGCTGCTGAGCTCAGCCAGCAGACAGAAGGCTCTGTGAGCGGGAACGTCCACCTCCGATTCCACCCTGAAACTCAGCGTGGACTTCTGCTCCAGGGTGTAAAGACGAACCTGGGAACAAACATGTCACATGAAACCTCCAGCTCGTGTGGACCAGGAACAAACTCCTCACATAGAAGAGAAGAAGAGAGCAACAGATACCTTGTCTTTTTCAGAACTGAGGCGCCAGTTGTTTCGAGCAGCTAACATCTTCAGAGCTGACACGTTGTTATAGCTCAGGTACACCTGGAACACACACACACACACACACATGCAGTAGTAAACAAACATTTCACAGAAAATATAATATTGATAACGGCTAATATGCTGTACTGTATGCTCCCCCTTCAATGCTGCTTTGCTCAAGAGCACAAAAAGCAGCATTTAAAAGAAGATATGAAGGAGAATTCACATCTAATAAAAATAACATAATCTTTCTAAGAAAAATTACTGTTAGTTTTACAAATCAAACATGCTTTATCAAGTATTATTTTCAATTTTTTACTCTACTTACTTATTAAATTTCCAAACTATGCAGACACTCAACATTTTCTGAGGACAGTGAATGATCAGAATCAGAATACTTTATTGATCCCCAGGGAAATTAGTTTATGTAACAGTTGCTCCTCAGCAAAGAATAGAGAATATGAAGTAGAAAAATATGATAAAGATAAAAATAAAGATAAATATATACATATACATCTATATACACAAGATAAATATATGCATAAGTAGAAATTTGTAAATAAAAAATATGTAAGTATATGAGTATTAAAATTGCACTTTCCAAATTGTACTTTCTTACACGTATAAATAATGAAATATAAATCATGAGGTCAAACTGACCCTCAGAGGGAAGAGTTGTAAAGTTCAATGGCCACAGGTAAAACTGACTTCCTGTGGCGCTCTGTGTTGCATCGTGGCTGCTGAAGGTGCTCCTGTGTTTGACCAGCACACTGTGGAGTGGGTGGGAGGTCAAGCACCTTCAGCAGCAGACTGATCCAGCCAAATGCATCACAGTGAACATTATGTCTGAAGTAATCCGTCTAATACAAAGATTCAAGTCTCTTGTGGTCAGTACTTTATTTAATCTATGTAAATGTTGAGCAGTTGTTGATTTTAGTGAAATGAATTCTACTTGAACAGACAGTCTGTAATCAGTCTCATGGGATCCACAGCTGTTCCAGTGAACCAGTGCACTCTGTCCCTCCACAGACCACTATTGGACATTAATTAATGAATGTAATGTAATTAATGTGTAATTCATCACAGCACTTGTATTTATCACTAATCTTGAGTTCTTCCTGGACCTTTTCCTCACCTGGTTTCGGGGGTCCCAGGGTACGGACAGAGGGACCTCGCCCTGCGTGCGGGAAATTATATACTTTCTGAGAGAACAAAAGAAAAGAAATCAGAAACATCTTTGATAATGTGAGGAGAATAATACAAAAACAATTCCATTAAAACCAAGTAAACCTTTGGTCTTAATAAACATTTTCAAAACAACACGACATGAACTCATAAATAACCATCAAATTAAAACCAGAACTGTGGATCACAGTGGAAATAAAATTTTAATTTCTTTTCTTTTCATTTCTCAACAATTTAACGGTAGTGTCAGAACTGGATGACTGCAGTCTTGTATTTGCTTTGACTACTGTTAAACAAACCTACTGAAACACTGACAACCACAGGCTCAAAGAATGATGCTGTTCGCTAACAGCTATCAGAGGTGTCCTACAGAGCTTTTCAGCACTAGCAGCACTGCAGACTGATGTTCAGATGTTTCATGCCTTCATCATGACGGCTGGTGTGATACACAGTTCTACACACTGCAGGGCGCCATGGTGACATTTTTGTAGGTTGTGATCTTTCTGAAACGTTCATTTCCTCTTATTTTTAATTCCAAATAAAGTGTAAATAAAGTGTAATGTGTTAGCTCTGGCACACTGATGTGGAAGTGAAAGCTCATTACAGGAGTTGACAGATGTTTACCTGTCTAACCTGATCTTCTTCCTGGCTATGGCCTCTTGAAACCTCCTCTCCCCTTCCTGTAAATGAAAGACGTGAAACACACTCCAATAATTTAGTTTGGGGACTCACAGGAGACAGACTTAAAGAAGAATGATTCAACTTAGTAGAGCTTCTTCTTTAGACCTTCCCTGCCCAATAATCACCCACATCTTTCAAACTCCACTCCTTGTTTAGTTTGGTGACAGGCTGATGTTGAAACCTGAGTACCAGCTGCAGAATCTTCCGCTGGACGCCATCCTTTACTGATGTTTCACCCCTTTAATCCCAGAATGTGTCAGGATGGCGGGGCAGTGGTCTCGGACGTCTCCCCTCCTTTTCCCAACAGCTGATTTTAGATAGTCAGGTGATTCTACACTATGGTTCCTTGGTTCCACAACTTCCTCTTCGCAGCCGGAGCCAAAAACTTCCTTGCTCTGCTTCGTTGCAAAGATCTGTTGGAAAGTTTTTGAATTTCACTAACGCGGAGCCACTAGTTTCTGCAAACCCCAACTTTCTTATTTCATGTGCTTCCTGGACGCCCTCTTCCCGTGGAAGTGTCAGCTCGACTGTCGAGACTCGCTTCTCGGTTGCCGACCACAGGACGACGTCAGGTTTTGGTGTGGTGGTGATGTCAGGTGGAACCACAGCTGGTTGCCAAGGTCTGTTCTCTTTGACCATTTGTCATTTCCTGGAGTCAAGACTGATGTTCTGTCCTGAGTGGGATAGTATTACATCGATTGTCCAGCTGTTACAAAATGACTACCTGCTTCAATTTGACCTTCTCCTCCTCACCTAACTGGAACATACCACCTGCTCAGGTAAATATGAAGGTGAGCTACACAAATACTACTGTAGGCTTTCAAGGCACACAACTGTATGCAATTGATTTTTCTGTGACTGCTGACAGTAACAGTCCAATATAAGCACACAAATAACTCATAAGTGCACAAAAGTCATACGAATGTCATTTAATACAGAACAGTTTCACCTTTATCTCCCTACATCTTAAAAAAAGCTTCATCAGTTACTACTGAGAGGAGCTAACGAAGCAAAGCTGCTTCCACTGTTTCCCCAACAACCCAGACAGACCGACTGAAAACATAAAGAAAGGGCTGACCTTTCTGACAGATAAACAAAGACAAACATCTCACAACCAATGTAGTGAATACTCACACCCTGAGAAGTTAATGGAAACTTTTGACTAAAATTCTGATAGTAATACTAATATAATAATAAGAGTGATAATGTGGGGCACCCTTCACCCTGTGACTCTTCTCAGAGTGACTCAAACACGTAGGAGTAGGTCACTGTAATAAGAGCTGTGTCAATACACACAAGGTCGGTCCTTCAGAGAATTCAGTGTGTCATTTTCTTCCAACACACTTCCCCATTGTTGAGTCAGGTTTATAGCTCTGATCTTTGTTCAGCCGAGCTTTCACACTTCTTCAGTCCCAGCACTGTAAAACCTGTGTCAGAGGCTACATCGGGTCAACCTCAATGTGAATGCAGCTGTTATTATTTCAGCTCATTGTTTTTTGGTTTTATGGCTTGAGATTTTACTGTTCTGGTCCAGGCTGTTTGGTGACATGTAGGTCATGGCAGCTTTATAAGTTAATAATATACCAGTGTTGTGTTTACAGCCTGTTTCTGTGTCCTTTAGTAGCCAACAAAATAACACATTCTGGACAGAGAAAGAAACATTTACTCATAGTTTATTCCACAGTACCGAGCCACAACATGGAGCAGCTGTGGCTCAGGAGGTAGAGCAGGTCGTCCACCAATCGAAAGGTTGGTGGTTCAATTTTCGGTGGTTCAAATTGGATGTGTGGAAAAGGATGTGTGAATGTGTGTGATAGAAGAGCGCTGTATGAATGTGTGTGTGAATGGGTGAATGTGGTCGACAAGACTAGAAAAATGTCCATTTAACAAAAAAGCTATTACTGGTTGCAAACAGGGTAGGCCTGTCATAGTATGTCCTACGGCCGCCGCAGCCTTTGTGCCCATGCTGCTGTCAAAATGTCGAGGTTCCTTTGAAAGCATCACTGCAGCGGTCCCTGCTCTCTGCTCCGGAAGCCCAGCATCACCTCTCTCTATCTCTCGCTCTCTCCTCCTCCAACAACATTCTGTCTTAAACTCGCAGCAGATCTCACACAGAGATGAGAAATCAGTGTAATCTGCTTTGGTTTATTTTATTTTAAATTCCTGGCCTGGTTGCAAACAACATAACGTCAGTCCACAAATTGATTTTATTACTAATCTGATTTGCATTTGGTAAATCTATGAGACTTTAACTCAAAACCGTGGACTGGCTACATTATGAACAAGTAAAGGATAAAAGAAGACCTGATGGAAGACATCATTCTTTTCCTCTGCATTGTTTCTTATTTTTTCATGTCCGGAAACATTCTCAGTTATTCCTGTATTTGTGTATTTTCATGTATTATCACTGACTTGGTTTCAGTTTAAATTGGCAAATTTTCATGCCACTGCAAAAACATGCTGCAACAATTTCCACCTCAACTAGATAACGCCTTATATTACATCAGCACATGCATGAAACCATCTTCAGTGCAACAAGTGTTCTTTATCAGTAGTTCATTCTGTTTGGTTCACTCACCAGGGGTTCAGGTCGTATCCGTGGTAACATACATGGCTTCCCATGGTCATCCAGCACCTCAAAGGTCATGAAGGCAGAGTTTATGTGTCGGTTAGGCCCCTCCTCCTGATAGGCCTCTGCTCGCACCCCCACCTCTAAGCTGCAGGACACATGAGTCACTCATTTGTTTAATTCATTCTTATATACAGCACCAATTTTTCTTTGCCGTACCCTCTTAACACTAAGCTGTTATCATTGCCACAGAGCTCAGTCTGGTTTTATCAGCTGTATCTTTATGACCGGTCCTGGAAACACTGATACCTGTTTTTGAAGGCGTTATTGACGATGGCCCTCAGCAGCAGTCTGTCACCGATCTGAGAAGGTCCTCTGAAAGTGAACATGTCGATGGCCCGAAGAGTGGGATGAGCCTGACACAGACGACTGTAGAGACAAGACAGAAAAACAAGAAAGGAGGAAAATGTGGAGACATTGTCATGTACGTGCAAGAGTTAATGTATTCGTGTAAAATAATTAGACCTTTGTGGAATGATTCCAGTGCTACGCTGGAGATTTAATCCCCAAAACCTGAAGAACAAGTATTTGATGTTTCCTTCACAACAGAGCCTCTAGTGTTTTAAACTTTTCCTCAGGATGGAAAAAAAATTTGACATCTTCAAAGGAAAGCAGAAATCCTCATGAGAGAAACTGAAACCAGAGAATCTTTGTTCTCTTTTTTGCTTGAAAAGGGACTGAAATGATGAATTGATAATCAAAGTTGTTCCTTATCATTTTTCTGATTTCACCTCGTATGATTGAGTGTGCGTTTGTGTTTTCGATGTCTACTCTGTAACCCTGGTGTAAAGAAATGAAGCACTTAAAATGTGTGTGATTGTACCTGGCAGCGATGGTGGCTACATTCACCATCCAGGCCATGATCTGTCCTCCAAATGTGTTCACCTGGAGATTAGAGAAACACAACACGAGTCAGCGAACACTATAACAACACAACACTGATGAGGCACAGAGAGCATGAACAGTAAAAGCCTTTGATTTCACTGGATATCTGATGTTAGATTCACACTATGTTGAATGATAGCAACAGACCAAAAATTAATTTGACTAAAAAATCCCAATATTACTGCCTTTACCGACCTTTAACCACCTAAATCTAATCAGTTCATCCCTGAGTCCTTTTGTGCCAAATTTGAAGAAGTTGACATCATGTCCATGAAAATGGGACGGACAGACAACTCGAAAAAAAAGAATCCTCTGGCTCTGACTGTTGGCGCTGGGACATGACAAATATCACCAGGTAACAGCTGATAAACTTCCTGAGATAAACAGACAGATACATAAATAAATCACCTGATGATTAGCATGTGGGGGTAGAACCAGCTCAACACTCTCCACCTTGGTCCTCTCTGCTGCCACTGCATCTCCTACTGCTGAGTTGTCAGCTGACATACACAAACACACACACACACACACAAAATGTAATACAAGATTTCTATGGATTTGACTGTTATTCTATATATTTTCAATGATCCCATGGAAAGACCCAAACCAACAGTGTGTTTCTGACTTCTCTACTCTGTCTGCCGCCCTAAAACCCTGTCTTCACACTTCACACTTTCTCACTAACATTTAGGAACAGGCTGAACCCTGCGTTTATCAGAGAGAAGCAGCTACATTTAAAGAGGTCAGTATCTAACCTACCCTGCTGGATGGACCCGTGGGAGAGCAGATCTTTGATGATGTCATCGTGTACCATCCTGACCCTCCGTCTCTCAGCTGCCACGCTGTATTCAACCTGCTCCCTCTGAGTGTGAGGTACGATGGGTTTCAAGATCACCTGTGAGGTAACAATACACGCACGCACGCACACACACACACACACACACACACACACACACACACACACACACACACACACACACACACACACACACACAACACACACACACACACACACACACACACACACACACACACACACACAGACTGGTTAAACACATTCTCCAAAGCGTCAAAAGCTCTTTGAGATCTTTTCTGATGATCCAGACATCACCCCATCACCTTCTGTCCAGTGTTTCTGCGCTGGGTTACAAAGGTGGCGTAGGCGTGACAAACTCTCCAGTGACGATCGGAGAACAAGTCCTCACAGCTCACCTGTATGCCCACCTGCAACGGAGTATGACAGCAATGATTCTTGATTGAAATATAAGTGTTTAAGTGTGTCTTTGGACCTGAGTGTGAACAAATTTCTACATATACTTTTTTCTACTTGATTTTATTACAGTATGTTCTGCACTGACAATAAAAACATCCTTTCTCTTTGTGTAGAAAGTAGTTCCGGTGAAGGCTGCCCGCTGTGCAGTCTGTGGATTATTCAATGTGACCGGGACACTGATTCTGGACAGACACACTGATGCTGAGGTCTGTTATTGTTGCAAGTACCACCAACAAAATTCCGTCTACCTTCATTGTGTTGTGGTAAAAGCAGAAAACTCAAAAACCTGGACACATAAAACTAAAACTACATTCAGCTAAAGCCACTACAAACAATATCAGAAGTGATACTATTACAGATGCAAAAGATTCTCCTGTAAAAGCTGGTATTAAAAAAAATAACCAGGTCTCCTGTAATAGCTGGGGGCGTGGCTCTGCAAAATGATTTTGTGTTTTCTATGATTATTACACAAGGGTAAAGTGGTACACATGTAAAGGAACAGAGAATGAGTGTGTGTGTTGAACATTGTTACTCATACACTGTAAGAACATAGTGTGACCGTCTCTGACCTCCATACTGGTGTTAAAGGCTCTGTTGACCCTTGCCTTGATGTTCACCACCTGACCCACACTGGACAACGACACAAAGGAAGAATGAGTATCTACTGTAAACACACACTCACACGCAAGCCCTTTCTGTACACACACTTCCTGTTACCTGATGGTGTGTTCAAAGTGGATGTCATCCATGGACGCAGTGACACAGGGGCTTCCAGCATGTCTCTCAGCTGAAACAGAGATGTGTCATGTCCTGTCTGCCTGCTCTGTGGTTACAACATACACTGGACACTCACAAATGAAATGACCATTTCAACACACACTGCACCAGTAATGTTCACTGGCTCTCTCTCTCTCTCTCTCACACACACACACACACACACACACACACACAAACACCTCACCAGAGAGGCAGGCGGTGGAGTCTATCCATTTGAGCAGCTGTCCCACGCTCAGCTCCTGTCGGTGGTTGCTGTGACAGGGCATAACTATCTGACTCATTTTCACCTCCGTCGGGTTCATGCTCTCCTCTTCTTCCTCCTCCTCTTCCGCCTCATCTCTCTCCAGATCACCTGACACTCTACAACTCATCTTCAAAGCTGAGGGAAGGGAAGAGTGTTTTAGGTCGGCCGTTATATTGATCAGATTCAAAGAGATAAAAAGTGAGACGCCAAGGACAACATGTGTCCACAACATGCTTTGCCCACATGCTCCATTTTTACACTATCATCCTGAGTGACAATAAGCTACATGCTAACACTTCAACATGTACTGTGAAGGACTTTACTGACTCAGGACCAGCACTGGGGCTGGTTCCTAAAAACAAGTTTGAAGATTTTCCAGCACATGGAAAGTTTCAAAGTAGGGATGCTCATTTTGAATTTTTTTTCTGACCAATAGCCGACGCTCGCTAACTGACCATTAACTGTTGAACCATTAGATTAAATGTGCTATTTAAAATGGAATACCAATACAACAAATGTTTTTGTTTTTTATTGTCAGTTAGGGTGAAGCTCATGTAATAAGTAAATGCTGATAGAAAGAGGCAGTCATGTTGGTGAATTGACTATAATGAAATTATCATGTTGAAGTAAGCGCTCCAACACAAGAGTTGCAGTCCCAGTTGTAAGCTGCTATAAAGGTCATTTCTCAGCTGTTTCACATCTGTGACTTTAATCAGAGAATTTCTCAGCTTCAGTCAGACTGTAAGAATAACATGACTGCTGTTTTGAGTCTTTTATTTTTTAAGGAATTTTACGGTGGCCCTGAGAGCTCAATGCACTGCGACTTAAACCCTTTGCTGCGTATCATCCTCTCTCTCTCCCTCTCTCTCTCTCTAACTTAAAACAAAAGTGATGAACCTGGCTGGGATGCAATTGTTGATCAATGCCCAATTGTGACTTTTGAAGTTAAAAGTAAAACAACAAGTGCATCCCAGCCAGGTGCATCACACCTTTGTATGTTTGGCTTAGTTTTGAGTATTTGCAGCACATGCGGTGTCAAATTGATGAAGATGTTTTCTGAATTTGTTTCTGTTTTGTCTATTTGCATTTTTTTCTTAAGATGCAGTACTCTGACGGCCACCGTAGATTTTGTCTTCCTTTGTACAAACAAGTGGAGTAATCTGTCTAGTACCATTTTTCCCAGGAAACTCAGTTGACATAGCTGAGTAGTTACACATGCATACGTACTGTAGCACAAGTACACAGACTGACATACTCTGAACGCTCCTCCTGATCTTTCTTCTGTGATATCCCCAGTCTGTGACTCACCAGGTCACATTCGTTCAGTGTTTACATGAGAGTTTCACACACAAATGATGGCGACATACATTAGTTTACTGCAACAGCTTCCTGTACAATGACTCGTTTTTCAATTCAGTGTTATTCTACAAATGAGAAGTTCTTGTCACAAGCTTCATCCACGAAATATAAATATTTCAGCGTCGCAGTTCTGGTCGGTTCGTGGTCTAGTAAGGACTAGAAATGGACTAGTAAGAGTCATCGGTTTTAAAAGTGATAATTAATGTGTAATTTACTGCTTTGTTACAACCAAACAACATTATGTTGTGACTGTAGCTACAGGTGCTCTGAGCAGCTAGTATAACATCTGACAGTACATGTTTCCTCAACCTAACCCGACACATGCACATGAAATACCCGAAGGAAACATTTAGTTAAGTTATAGTAACCTGACGTTATTTTTCTGTCTGTTAACAAACTTCAAAACTCTCCCACAGCTCTGAAGTTAACGGCCAAAAAACAAGTTGTCGAAATCATCACGCGCATAAAGAAGTAGCTACGTTGGCTGGTTAAAATACTTGCTAATCGTAAAACTAGCTAGCTGAGTAAAAGCCACGGCGGTAAAAAGACAGTTTAGCTGAAGTTTAGATGTACAGAGCGGACAACTGACCAGACGGGTGGCTGACGGATGTTTCAGTGGCCGGAGCTCGAGCAGTCGAGAACGGTGTTAGTTCACATCGTTCCCCGAAGTGCAGCATCTATTTCACGGCAGGTACCAAAAGGTATTCCGGTAATACCTTTCAAAATAAAAGCCTTACTAGCCAACATGCCTGTGTTTGGCTATTCATTCCTACAGTGAATAGTCTCAGAAGCATACTTATGTGTGTTGTGAAGTAAAGTAATTGTGAATCTAGAGAAGGTAAGAGCATAATTCAACTACTGATATTTGGAAACCCTGAAAAACAAGTAGAAAAAAAACATTTGCGTACACCTTTATGACCCTTATAAAATTTAAGTGTAAAGATCTGTATACTTCAGCATTAGGTATAAAGACAATACACAAAAGAGAAAAATAATAAGAATTAATTCAAATAACATATCAACAAAAGAAAAACAGATTTACTGATCGGTCATTTAATGCCACATTTTATGATAGAAGCAAAGACGGTGACTTCCGCTATTTGCATTTGACTAACTTGACAAAACTCTACAAAGTTTTGTCAAACAGAACACTCACCTCCCTATACGCCCTTTGAGGGCGTGGCCTGACGCACACTGTCACAGTCTGTTTGAGTCTGGTGTGGTCTACCTCTCCAGGAAAACATGCTGACACATGCTGGCACGCTCACTGGCTTCCTTTTTTACTGGCTTCTTTTTTTATGAAAGTGCACATGTCATGTGACAATATTATTAACCAGAATTACTGTATATATGGTTTTATTAACCAGCAATGGATCCAAGGATGAATGACAAACTGGGCAAAGTGACGCCAGATCACCAGCTCGCTCTACAGTGCACTCAGTATAAAGACCCCTTTATTTTTTTTTCACATTTTGTTTTGTTGCAGCCTTAAACTAAAACTAAAAATATATAGCAAATTTATTTAAATGGAGAAACACAAATATCACATTGACATAAGTATTCAAATTCTTTACTCAGTACTAAGTTGAAGCATTTACAGACCTGGATTTGGGGATTGTCTGCCATTCTTCCCTGCAGATCCTCTCAGGCTCAGTGAGGTTGGATGGGGACATCAGTGGACAGACATGCAGGTCTCTTTCAGAGATGTTGGATTGGGTTAAAGTCAGGGGTCTGTACGCCACTTAAGGACATTCATGGGATTATCCCTTAGCCACTGTGGTGTCTTTGCTGTGTGAAGCGGTCTGCCCAGTCTGAGGCCCAGTCTGAGGTCCTGTGTGCGCTTGACCAGGTTTTCATTAAGGATTTCTCTATACTTTGCTCCAGTCAGATTTCCTTCAGCCTTGACCACTCTCCCCATCCCTGCTGCTGAAAAACACACCCACAGCCTGATGCTGCCTCCACCATGCTTCACTGTTGGGACGGTGTTGGGCAATTGACGAGCGGTGCCTGGTTTCCTCCAGATGTCTCTTACAACTGAGACTAAACAGTTCAATCCTGGTTTCATCAGACCAGAGAATCTGGTTTTGTTTGGTCGTTTTTTCTAGTATGATGTTTAGATACGCTGCTAAAACTTCTATAACTTCCAGGCTGTTCCCACATTATCCTCATATATTCTGCAGCTCCACACCCAGAATGAGGAAAAAAAATGAATCTGAAATTGCGAGAATAAAGCCATAATATGAGAATAAAGTCATAATTTTGCGAGATTTCCTGCTGAAATGAAACATTGTAGCAGCGTTACCTTTAGCTTTGAGGATGAGAATTTACACAAAAAAATCAAACAGTTAAGGATAGCAGTATTTGTTCATTTTAAATTGGCTGAACAGGAAGACACCACACTTCAAATACACTCAGATACAATGGCCGTTTTTATTGACTGATTTCACACTGTGTTGGAGTCAGCGTGTCAACATGAGAAGCTGTTGTTCCAGTCGAGTTCACGCGCTGAACCAGGAGTTTTCTGGTGAGACACTGGTTTAGATCCCAAGCACATACACACACAGGCACACACACGCACGCACACACACAGGCACACACACACGCACACACACACACACACACACACACACACACACAGGCACACACACACGGTAAGCAGTCCTACACAGCTCCGTGCAGGTACAGGGCCAGGAACTTGCTGAATGCTTCAGGCTTGTATCCTGCCAGACCAGCTGGTACCTACAGGGAGACACAGCAACCATCAGACTCATGTAACCTTATACAACTGTGCTCATGACAATGTCAATAGTTAATATACACACACAGTACAGTTATGGAGGAGGAGAACAGGCTCATATAAAAATCTATGACTGAAATAACAACACACTGCAGGATAGGATCTTGTATTTCAGTGTTGATGAGAGAACATGGCTGTAAAGAGCTGGACTGTCTTACCTTCACTTGTTTCTTCTTGATCAGTGGTTGCACTTTTGCAAATTCATAGAGCTCAACATCTTCATCCAGCCACACCTGCACAGAGCAGACCACATTTCAAAGAATGAAACACAGCAATGACAAAGATCATCAGCTACAGCTAGTGCACATGTGACAGCATGTACTTTAGTTTCAGTACTTAATCAAATGACTGTTGATGACAGTTTGTTATGAGGACAAGATTCTTTGCATTCTCCTGTGTGTTTAGCCCTCAATAAAAGCACGAAGCAGTATTAAGGTGGAGGAGAAAGAGGATGAAGCCACTGATCTGCTAACTATACTTAGCTCAGCTGTAGTTCACGGAGCTGGATTCGACACTACCTGGTTTTCAAGTGACATGTGAAAAATAAACTAAGAGTCAAGTAAATGTACAGGTCTGTCATATGGAAAATCATTGTAATAACGAGGATGTATTCAGGCGGCACAAGGTTTGAGTGGTTACCATCTACCACCTGGTGGTTTGTCTCTGTATGTCGGCTCTGTGACAGACTGGTGACATGTCCAGGGTGTACCCCGCTCTTGTCCAATGTTAACTGGAACTGGCTCCAGACCCCCCCCCCCCCCCGGACTGGAAGGATCCATGTGATCAATACCTCTATAATGATTTACAGTGTTGTGAATCATCATTAAGGATGATACATGACACAGAGAATGAGATCAAATGTTGTCATTAAGTTCGTGTTGTGTATAATTGTAGCTGCAGTTATTGAGGATCAGAGGTTTGGCTTGCTTTTGATGAAGCTTCAGCCGTGTTGTAACATCATGTGAATATGGACAGTAGAAAATCACTTTGAATGGGCTAATTAAATATTGTGAATACTGTTTAAATATTATGATTCAAAAAGTGCAGCCTGACAAAATTTAAAAGAAATAATATATCAGCTTAGGCCTGAATTCTGTCTCGATGCAGGAAAGTGGAAATAGGATATTTAATGAATAATGAATGTTTCAGGCTGTTCACTATAGATAGAGCTGCTGGTCTGTTAAGTATTTTCTGGTCTACCCTTCATCTATAAGTATTAGCTTTCTCATAGCTGCGTATCCTGACATCGTAGCCTTTAACATCAAGTCTGTTTGATTCTTGAGCACATGAAGTTGATGATGAAGATAAAGCACCTGGTTCTTGACACCGCTGTCTCCTGAGAGATCTGTAGTGTTGAGCTGGAAAACCATGAACTGGAACATTCTGCCGTTGGTCCCTACAGCCTGGACTGTTATAGGACGATCTAATACACACTGGGGCTGGGTCTGACACACACACACAATATAAGAAAGACAAAGAGAGAGAGTGAAGGATAATTGTAATCCTAGCTACAGCAGTATGCTGACAGACAGTTGGAGCCTGTTGGTTGTGTATCCTCACCCCATACAGTTTGTGAGCGCGGGCCAGAGCGTTTCCAAAGGTGAACATGAGCATGTTGGCTCTGAACTGCTCTATGTGGAGCTTACAGCGAGCATCAGCTGCCTCCAGGAAGTAAAGTGTGTGGGCATGAGGATAAGGGTAGTCATCCCTGAAACCTGATTGGACGAGAGAGGTGTCATGTAATTACACTGAACACTGGACAAAGTAAGATCCTTGTGCTACGCTAAACTAGTAACATTACAACTATTACAGCATGACTGGGACTCCTCTCACCTGAGCAGTTCACCTCCTCCTCGTACATGTGTATTTTCTGCAGGTCTATTGTGGGGGAGACGGGATAGAAGGTCTCCAGAGCATGATCTGCCGTGTCGGCCACTTCCTGTTTCCCAGAAACCTCAGGGAGAGGATCCATGCAGTTGTGCAATAATCTGTTCTGACCCCTAATCTGGAACAAGTCCTCACCTGGTACCAAGAATAAGTAGAAATCATAATCCATTAGCATGAATCTATGCAACTATTCAAAGCATTGCTCCACAGTTTGTACAGACAGTCACATCATGGTGATCCTTTCATTTCTCCATGATGACACCAGCAAGTCAATGTTTTTACTGATCTAGTGAAATTACTTTTGACTATGCTTGAGCAATATCCAAAAATTAATCTTGAATTAATCTTAAAATCTTGATACTGTATATATTAATATACAACATTATTGTATTTTGCAATCATATTGTTGTATTTTATGTTTTAGGTACAAGCAAAGCTGCTGTGTTATTTGTCACATACTCTGCAGCATGAGCATTGCATATGGCGGGAAATATCGCAATATTTAATTTTATTGAAGACTTCTTCACAGCACCTGTTAGCACATTGTTACATTTATTTGCTCGTTATGGTCACCAAAGGTCAGTCTGTATAACACCATGAAAGCATCAGCAGTGTGTGTTAGCCTGTTAGCATTCACAATACAAACAAAACGGGGATCCACTTGTAAAAACGTCACTTCCTAACACAGATACCTCTAAGCACAGCGCATACTGCAGGTAATCTAAGAGGGTAATACCTCTTTTCCATGTAGCTGCCAATATGTACTTCTCAGCGAGGATCCTCCTTCCTATCGCAGGGTGAACGGACTGCAGAGTCGCACACAGATGCATCAGGTTGATGAGCAGAGTGTTGCTGAGGGAGGAACACACACACACACACACACAGTGAGAGAGGGGAGTGTGACTCACAAACTAGGAGAGTAAAAGAGCACAACTGCCACTTTTGAGCAACACAGCTGTCAGATGGTGTGACACATTTAGACACGTGAATGTAACAACAAGTCACTTCATTAGCAAAGGTCATCACAATGGCTCATTTACAAAAGTTAGTAAGCACATGAGGTAAAATCCATGGTGACTCTAAACCAGCGGTTCTCAACCTTTTCCAACTCACTCATTAATTAACTCAACCAAACAATAAACATTATGTGTGTAACATAGCTACCTGTATTTCTCTTTGCCTGGGCGCTCCACTGTCGTGTCCCAGAAGCGCGCATGTTTGATGGCATTCTGCACGCGCTCATCCTGATCTGGTATCTGATTGGCAGGATCCTCAGCCAATGAGACGAGCTGAGGGGGCAGACCAGAGATCAGCTTTGTTTTGGTCAACCACAGAGCCTGACGCACACCTGAGAGAGAGAGAGAGAGAGAGAGAGAGAGAGAGAGAGAGAGAGAGAGAGACAGAGAGAGAGAGAGAGACGTGAAGGGCCATGAGGTTTTGACATTATTATTATTATTAATTATTATTATTAACATTATTATCAACAGTCAAGTCACTTGGATCTTTACTAATATCAACACTTTACAAGATAAATCAGATTAGAATCTAATATATAATAATAATAATAATAATAATAATAATAATAATAATAATAAGTTGTGCAATCATGATTATCCCAAACATACAAACTAACAGACAGGTTTCTGTGTCAAAGCTGGTGCTAGATGAGGATTGAGGTTAACTAAAATTGCAGGTACTTGCTGAGGTAAACATCCTCATCAAGTACCTGCATCCTAGCATGAAGAAGCTTGGTGATACCATAAGCATCCAAATATAAAATTGTGTGTGGGCAGTGAGCTTTAAGACTCAACGTAACAGATGTCAAGCACAATATGTACTTTTTATTAGTATTTAACCTAAAGCTGTTCAAACATACACACAAGAATGAAGTAACATTCAAAAACACAGAATAAGTGGATGTTTCAGTTTTGCTATGTCTGGGAAACAGTGGGCATCAAAAAAGGACAGAGACACAGACCTCAACCACTGCAGTGAAAATGTGATTGAAACCTGTCCACTGGAGATTTATTGTACAGTAAAAAAAAAAGAGTCAGTGTCAGTAGGATATTCTGATAAATCCGGGACCCCTAGTCCTCCAGGCAGCACTTCAACTAATTCAAACTTAAATTCATTTATGACAGTAACTCACTGTAAAAATATTAGGAGTACTGAGCCTCTTTCGTGATTATGCCAATCATATATTATTACAGTTTAAGTCAACAGTGAAGGCCTGTAGTGTATAATGGTTATGACAGTTTACCTTCCAACATGCTGGTCCTCTGGCTGAACACATAACACGGTTTCTCTTTGTACAGCGGCATGTCCTGAACCGGGGGGGACCTGTAGTATCTCGGGTCCTTGTAGTCCCGCTCCCAGCCCGGGTAGCTGGGCTTAGACAGCCCCGGCACATAGTGCATCCTTTCCCCGTAGGTGACCATCTCCAGTCCGGGGATCTCCACTTTCTGCCTGGGTTTCGGCGCTGGAGGAACCTTGGCTGTGAGACAGCGGCTCACACCGAAATGCCTCCGGGCTCCTCCATGTGCGGACAACCGCCTCAGTTCCTTCAGATAAACGGTTTGAGAAAACAGCGAGGACGCAGCTTTTAAGCACTGAGCCGTTTCCGGGAACATGGCTCTACTTCTTATTAAGTTTAAAAGACTTGAGCTGTAACTGTGACCTAAGTCATAGCCTGTCAGATGCTACTGCAGGGAGCCGCCATTTTGAGCCACTGACGTCGTTCCTCTTCTTCTTCTTTGATTTTTATGTTACAAACCACAGGTCCGTGTCGCCGCCTGCTGTACGGGAGTGTGTAACTTCACTTTACCACGATCGGAAAGTCTATGATCTCCTTTCCCTTTTTGTTCTTTATAAGTTATTTTTCATAACATAAACAAGTGTGACACGAAGGGTACAATATGGTAATATGATATTATAAAATATAATAAAATGTAATATAAAATAGTGTAGAATAATATGATAATAGTGTGCTTGCGCTATGACAGAATAGTATGTATTTTTTTTATATAATATAATACTTCTGTTATATTGATGTTAACATTGATGCAAACAGTGCACCTGGGTGTAATTTTCCGCCTCCCTTTTCCTTCTATAATCTTTTTCGGCGCACACACTGTAAACACACTCGTCACCTGTCCAGCACAGCGCTGTTGAAGCAGAAACGCCGAGGCGACACCGCGCCCCGGGGTGAAAGAGTGAGCTGCAGCCCTTCAATAAGTTTTCAAAAACACACAATCACACAGATCGAAGCGTCACAGCGTTTGCACGGCAGCCAGCAGCTAACTCTCTCTCTCTCTCTCCACTGGTCTGTGTGTGTGCTCCTGTGTGTGTGCTCTGTAGGGGCATGTGATGACATAACTCCTTGCAGTTGTGTGTGTCCTCAGTCTGAGCAGAAAGACAAACCCGACTGGCAGTGGAGTCAGTCGGCTTTTATTAGCGGGGTTTCCCGTGTTTAAACAACCCGCTTATACCTGCTCATTTTTGACAAAACAAAACAATCCTGGAGCCGATAAATACCCATGTCTGCTGCACAGTCATGCGACCTGGGTTTGAATACTGATTGAACCCTTTTCCATTACTGACAAAAGCCCGATGTTGGCAGGTTTTTTGACCAGTGGATAAGGGGCTTTAAATGGGTTGACTCTACATACGTGGAAGGAAACGCTCACTTTAACCATAGCGCCACCTCATGGTATGAAATTGTATCTCAGCTCAAAAGTGTTTTGTGTGGACTCCATACGCTCACTCTCGTCTGTGTGATGGTTTTATGTTTTATTTGTCTCATTTGTTGTAGTTTAATCCATCATAACTATAGGGTCAGAATTATTCTGTATTTCTAATCATCAAATAAATGTAATCAATCAAATCATGTGCAATTTGTGTGTCATTTTAGAATGTAACGTTGAATGTTGTTTTTTATTGTTAAAGCTGTGCCATAATAACAATAGCAAATATATAATTTCTTTAAATTTCAATTGTATTTTTAACAAGTCACTTTCAGATTTTGAGGTCAGTATTTCTATATCACCACTATATGTGAGATTTCTGTGATATAACACAAATCAAACAATACAATGAACATAAAAGAAATGACTCCAATTTACAGCATGAAGAACAGACATTAAATGCTTAAATTAACAACTGTTCTCTTCTCTTCTCTTCTCGTCTCTTCACTACTCATCCTCTCTTGTGTTTTACAGCCAGGGAGGCTAAACTGAGGAGGAGGATGGCACATTTTCCCAGCAGCATCCAGTACCAGACCTGACCCTGCAGACCTGCACAGACACATGGATGTGAACTGAGGTTTTAGTTACGTAAAGTGTCTCAAAGGTAAAGCTGCAGGAACATACATATAGATGAAAAGAGGCAGAGGTACAAGCAGCAACATAAGAAAAGACACAGTAAAAAAAGTACATTTAATTTAAATGTAAATCATGCATACTTAAAAGGTCTATATGCATTATAGTACTGTAATGGAAGCCACATGGTGTGTGTGTGTGTGTGGGCTCCAGTGGATGAGGTCACAGCCAATCAGACTGTCTGATTCAGAGACTTGGTCTGCTTCGGCTTTATACCCAGACTTAATGGGAGCAGTGCTGTTTTACTGTGATATCAGAGTGAGGAGAAGTTGTTTAGAGTTTGTTAAAAATGACAGACTAAAGACAGAAGGATGTGACAGTCACATATTTAGTGCAGTGGAGGATTTGGAGCTGATTTTTCAAGGACCAGACAAAAAAACGCCCATAAATACTGCTCCAGAGAATAAGCTTATCTCATGAACAGATGAAGATAGAAACTTCAAATCACCTCTAGAACAACTCAAATAAATAAATGCAATTTTCTGTGTTGAATTTCTTTCTTCTTTGTTATGATTTAAAGTGTTTTTATCATTAAAATCAGGAAAAATTCAAGGTTCCATTTTTTTTTCTTTTTTGTTTTATAGGCTATTAACCTCTGTACTGAAGTCTTTATTGAGTGACATTTATTATCAGCTGAGGTTATGCTGATTCTAAATATGTGTAGCACTTGGTGAAACTGTTAAAAATTACAATTTTATTAGGAAAAATAGAAAAGGTATTAAAGAATGAAAACATTGAAATATAAATGACAAGTTTAAGCACTTCTGGAACTTTGTGATGTCACAACAAAACAATCACCACCCTCTGCCATGCCCCAAGCCCCGCCCACCAGGACCCTACATCCAACTTTGCAGGATTTGGTTTCTCTGAGTGTTTTACCTGAAATCTGCTTTATTTTTATTGGATCACTCAGAAAACAGTCAGCCCATCAGAAGAGAGGCTCAGAGCCTCCTCTCTTCTGATTGGCTCACCAACTTGTTATTACTAGAGCTCCAGAGAGAAGCCTGAGAGAGGAGATGTAAAACTACATTGAGATGGATTTAGGTTCTTAAAAATTGCAAATATATCTTCTTATGGATCAACACTTGACTGGTGCTTCACTCCAGTCAAGTCAGCAATTTTTTGAGACCTTTTTATGGGTGTGTCAGAAAGAAGTACAACCAGATCCAGCAATTGCAATGTTTGGAGTAGCACCTACAGGAAGCTTCACTGTCACATGCTCAGGTTGATGCACTTACCTTTCCCTCACTAATGGCAGGGAGGCCAATATTTTCACAGTGGAAATCTAACAAACCTCCAGCACATTCCCAACAGGTAGAGAGTGTTATAGCACATCTGAAGCTAGAAAAACTGTAGTATGCTACAAGAGGCTCAATGAAGAAGTACTCAAAAGTCTAGCAGCCATTTCTCATTTACTTCCAACACCAATTTGTATCCAAGAAGCAGAAGTAGGTCTCTCAGATCTTATTCTCCATTTATTCATATGGACGTTGAAACTACAATTAGCAATATATTTCTGAGGAGACACATTCTTTTGTCAAGTATTGTACTGAAGACAGCAGATAAATGAAATCATCAATATTTTTCATTGCTTGACATATTGAATATATTATTAGACTGACTGCAGATGTAAGTGTTGACAGTTCAGAGGGTCAGTACCCCACGTCTGTGAGCTCTCACCTTCACGGCTCGGCTGCTGGGTGCTGTCACAGCAGGAGGTGCTGGTTGTGGTCGGGGGAGATGTTGCTGTCGTCAGATTATCTGGAGGGGAGACAGCTCATCATTAATCACTGAAGCTGCACAGTGCTCAACATCAAATAAATAAATATGTAATCAGCCTATAAAAAAACAGTCATATTTGTAAAATATATAATGCATTATAATGAAATATTATTTTATCATTCCTATTTTTATAATCACAGAGTTTTATAAAAGTTAATATTCTTCATATCTGAATACTTTTTTATCTTTTTTATTTCATAATATAATTTTTCTCAGTGCCTGCTTTAAAATTGTTTTATTGCGTTAAGGGAGCATGTGATTGGCTTAAAGGTCAGAGGGTGGTGCAAACACTGGCATTATGAAATAAAGTTATTATAATACCAATAAATTCACAAATTGTTGGTTGATTCACGTATTTTACACATTTTCATTCATATGATTATTGAAGTAAGATATATTTTATTTATTTGATATGGAACACTTCAATCATGATTACTCACCAGGCTTCCTATGTGTAGTAGAAGATTCTAATTGATTGGTTGAAATGATAATACATCAGTAAATAATGAAGTTATGATGAACTCCTTACAGTCACCACTGACGCAGGAACGAGCATTAATAGAGGACTGTGCTGTGAGGTTTTACCTGATATCTGAATCAAGATGTCTGGGCTGATTGTATCGGGGGGCTGTGTCATGCAGGAGTAATATCCAGTGTGTGCCCCTGTAGCAGAGCTGATATCCACAACCAGGCTCACACTGGGGATGATGGCGGTAAAATTGACAAGGGACACTCTGTCCTAGAAGACAATAACAGTTCTTACTGTTATGATCCACTTCATCACCCTCTCAACAGTAACATGGCACCTGGCTGAAAACAGTTTCTCACTGCCTTCTATGGCTGAAAGAGTCAAGTGAGAAGAGCGCATGGTTTCACCAATAACGCTCAGTAAAAACAAGATTTTCAGCCACTGTCATGCAAAGCTGAACATTGTCATTTTCACAAATTCAATTGTATTGAATTCAGATCGATTCATATTGTGGTGATCAGGGACTGGATGTGTCAAAGAAGTCTCACTCAACTCATTTTTAATTGAACAGACATGGCTCCACATTAAAAGCTCCATACTCTCCTCTTCTTCTGTGTTTTATTTGAAGTGTTGATGCATCAGAAGATATTTTTGTGGTTTTAAGAACCAAAAACCATCTTAGCGTAGTTTCACATCTCCTCTCTCAGGCTTCTCTCTGGAGCTCTAGAAACAACAGGTCAGTGAGCCAATCAGAAGAGAGGAGGCTCTGAGTCTCTGTTCTGATTGGCTGACTGTTTTCTGAGTGATCCAATAAAAATATAGCAGAGTTCAGGTAAACACTCAGAGAAACCAAATCCTGCAAGGTTGGATGGAGGGTCCTGGTGGGCGGGGCATTGGGCATGGCTGAGGGCGGTGACTGCTTTGTTGTGACATCACAAAGTTCCAGAAGTCCTGACGGCTGGTTTTAAGGCTCAGTTTCTGAATACAGGCTGTGTGCATTTCTCTGTGGACTGAGGCTTTGATACTTTCACAGTATTAATATAAAACCTACACCTGCTTTATAATCAAATAACACATGGACATCTGCCTTTAGATTCTATGGAGCTTTAAATGAACTGACTTTACTTTTAATTGCTGATTTCTTCACATTTGGTCCTTACTAGTTTTTTTTTTTTTTTTTTTTTTTTTACATCTTAATGTAACTGTAACACCTTCTTGAAGTGTTTGATGCACAAGGTTGTGCAAACCATGCAGCTAACCAGAATCACCATTGTTGTCTTCAGCAACAAGAGAACTGGTTTATTTACATTTACATACAGCTTTATTCATGTCAAAATAAAATAAAAATGTTGGAAACCCTTAAAGGTGTTCTTTCAACTACCTCATATTCTCTGTTCCTCCATAGCTGGGCCACATGTTGGGCTCCCAAACACATGAACTCACATCTCAGCCTGAAGCCCTCTACAGCTGAAAGCACCATCTTATCAGCAGATATAGTCACAATAGGTCCGATGCAGCCGCCTGTAGAAGAGGCAGTGACAGGAGGAAAACATAAGAAGACTAAACTACTCAGTTAAAAGAAAAGTAATCCACACAACAATTCTCTTGAGTTTCTCAAGCGCTGTTGAATTTCTATTGTCAGCTCAGTTGCCCAAAATTGATTGGAACAGATTTTCAGGCTTTGTAGGATTGAGTGTCGTCAGTTTTCGTGTTGACGGATGAATGAAACATTGTTGCACAACTGGAGGTTTGTAGGATCATCCATTATGTAGAATGACACTATAGAACACCGGTTGTCTGCAAGTATCTGCAACAACACGGTGAATGATAGTTTGATTCATTTCGGTTAGGTCTAAGTACTGTTTGTGATATCAGTAACAAAGAAGCTTAAAGGTAATTTAATAAAGTGTAATGAATAAATATTACAACTCTGATAACAGAGCGTTTCAATAATGCAGATAATCCAATAACCAATCCAATAATCCAGAGTACCTTTTTCCCAGCAGACATTTTATTTTCATAACAGGTGATTAATGTCTGTTTTAATGTTTAAGTGTCAGTGATGTCCCAGTAAAACATGGATACCTGTGTTTACTGTGACATGTCATATCCCATGTTGTCTGCTTTAAATATTAAACATTATATTCTTAGTATGGTAAATTTTATAAACAAATTTGATGAAGCATAAAAGGTTTCTAGATCCTGTTATCTACATCTTTTCAGTTAATTCATGTTCTTAACCCATTTGTGTTTATTCAGTTCATTTAGACCCAGAAATCCATAAACACGTCATATAGCCTATGTCTGGATCACGACTCTGTATATACATTTAAGTATAAATGCTTTATACACACCCACACATGCACACGCACACACAGACACACACACACACACACACACACACACACACACACACAGACACACACACATGCACATGCACACACACACACACACAAACACACACACACACATGCACATGCACACACACACACACACACCCACACATGCACACACACACACACACACACACACACACACACACACACACACACACATGCGCGTGCACACACACACACACACACACACACACACACGTTCCATATGTATAGAAGTAATTTGGCAAACAAATACAAAATCTAATTAATCCAATCAAAGTGAACCTTTGACAAAATATAATTATTATTGGTGAATATTGGTGAGTATATGTATTCTGAAATATACAGCATGTGTAATGCATTTTATTATAATTGTTGATGTTATTAATTATATTATTATTAATAATAACACTTAAGCACTTTTCCTACAAGAGATATAGCTCAAAGTGCTTTACATTAAAAATGAAAATATAGGCTACAGAGAGAGAATTCATCAAAAGCCACATTAAATAAAAAGGTTTTCAGCTGCTGTTTTAAAAATGTTCAGAGAGCCTCTATCTCTTATCGCTCTATGTGGGGTATTCCATAGTTTTGGAGCATAGATAAAAAAAAATAAATAAAAAGCTGTGCTGCTCTGCTTAATGTGTACAATTGTGTGTATTTAAAAGCCTGGCAGCAGAAGATCTGAGAACTCATGAAGGATTATAAAACGACAGAGAGTCTGCAATGTGAGCTGGTCCCAGACCATTACGACCTTAATAAACAAGTACAAGAAACTTTAAATTTATTCTAAAAGATACAGGGAGCCAATGAAGTGTAGCTAAAACCAGGGTAATACACAGGTTCATTCATCCTGTGAATTCACATACACTGTTTTTATCAATCATAACTAATTTGTTAGTGACTATTGTTTTTTTTAATGTTTAAATGACAGTTATTCATATCTTAATATGTTTGTACAGCAAAATAATAAAATTAATACCAATAACAAAAATATCTGAACATTTAAATAAGATACTATGACTTTCATTAATACAACTGCTGTCATCAATTTATCATTTACCAAATCAAAACAATGTAATGAATACATAATGATGCACAGTAATACTGCCGCTTATAATAGCTGATATTTACAGTGACTAAGAATCTCACCTTCAGCTTGAGTCCAGTGCAACAAACCAATGACCAGAACCAGCATGTCTGACTCCTCTCTTTTCCTGTCAAGTGTATCTGCTTGTCACCGTCAGACTCAGGATGTCTCTGGTTTCAGGTTTCAGTACCTCCTGTATATTACACTGACATAAAGGTACAAACAGACCATTTAACTGACAGAGGCAGCTGACCTCAGTCCCAGACAGGATGTACACCTCTGCACTTCTGAACCGATGAAAGCCGTGATAACTGTAGCAGACGAGGTTTCTGCTGATAACACTGACCATAGCATCACCGTTAGCGACCTGCATACACAGCAGATAATGGTTAGAAAAATCCCCACATCTGCTGCAGTGCTGAGAAGCAGAAAGCACATCAGACAAAATGAGCATAAGTGCTGATACCAAAAAAAATTGCAGTAAATATTTTGTGTTATTCATCCAACCCTGAAAGATAAATGACACTTTAGAACAGGACCTAACAAGATAATATGATAATGCATTTTAAATTGGGGCTATTATTCTGTGAACATAATAATAACAACAAACAAGCACAACCATGGAGACATAATTAATTAAATTCCTTGTTCATAAGAAACACAATATTATCTGACAAAATATCAAAATCAGCAATGTTGTGTTTCCTGTTTAAAATGTATAGTTTATAACAGCTTTGTACTTTTGGGAAACCAGGCCTCATAATAATCTTTAGAGCAAAATATACATTACAACGTGCTTGACAGGGGCAGCAAAAAAATGGAATCAATAAACTCAATAGATTTCAAAGAGATGCAAAACAGATTATGTGTATAAAATACAGAGTAGTTTTAAGAGAATAAAGCACTTCAAGGGAAAGTCAAACCAGGAAAAGCTCTCCAATAAAAGTACGTTTTAAGAAGAGACTTAAAGGAGGTCACGGACTCCACCAACCTGATTTCCTACTGCTCCTGTTCCTATTCATCTTTGCTTTCTCAATTTAGTTTAGAAATGTATCAACAGTTTAGCCCCAGAGTCTCTCTCCAGATCTTTCCAAAGGCAAGACAGTAACAGTAAATAGGAATTTGGGGAATGGCAACTGCAAAATATCACATTGTAGATCTAAATGTGGACAATCAGCATCCTCCATAAAAGGCTGTCAACTCTGCAACACATCACCAACTGAAATCAAATTAACTCCAGATATAAATTCCTTTACAACGAAGGTTCAGTGCTAATAGCAAACCAGAGCTGTACCCATTTCTAGATAACTGTATCTGTTAATTATCTTTGCATGACTGTTTATAACTTGTTGTTTTGTTGTTGTCTCTTTAGACTGAACATATTTTTAGCTAATTGTAGGATATTATCAGTTGTGTTGTTTTTGCTATTGACTGGTTTGATTACATTTTATTACATGTAAAAGCCCAACTGGGGACAGGAGTCGAGAATTAGCAACAGCTATAAACTCTTTGTGCAACACATTAGCTTCATGCCCTGTTTTGAAAATATGTTCCCTACTGTTCCGATTGTCCCTATCAAATAAATATATAAACTAAAACACACATAACACATATGTGTAGCAACATGTCGCGAGCATGTGTTTGATGTAAAAATTCATCACATCACAGATATTTTAATCCAAATTTTACTCTGGGCATTTCATATATGTTATAAACTTATATCTTCATACATCCAGAGAATGTATATATGGGATAATAATGTATCATCTTACGGGTGAAATATATGGCAACATCAATCTTGATATAGAGATATACAGTATATGTCATATATTACATTTCTGTATGGGCCCTCTACAGCACATGGCCATAAGATTAGGACAATACAGGGCACATTTTAGTTGATATTACAGCTGTACACAGTGTATCCATCCCTGACTTTTGGGGCTCCTGGGGGTCTGAGGTCCTAGAGCAGTTCCCCTCTTTGTCTGGTTAGCAATCGAGTCTTGGTTCACATCCATATGAGGGGGGAAAGTCTTGCCTCACCTGGTTCCAAGTGAGCATGTGATTCATTTGTGGTAGACCAGACTGAAGACAAAATCACCCTGAGAAGAGTAAAAGCTTATTGTCAGAGCATCAGCAGTATCTGCTTAAATAATTAAATCTTTATTTATGTAAATAATGTGATGTATGTAGTATTAGAAACACTATTAGTATCTATATTATAGACACACAAAGTATAAAAAACATACAGTTATTTGAGAGCGTGCTAGTGAAAGTAGAAAACAACTTTTCCCCCAAAATCAAAGTGCGCGTGACCCGATCTAACGCACACGCACACAGACACATTTACGCGCACAGAGATTTTCTGTCTGTATTCTTCGAAGCAGTTTACGCTCGCTCCCTTCTGTTTACTCTGCGCACTTGCCAACGTTTACGCAGATTGCGTTACGTTCAGTGGAGAGACTTCTCAGCTGGTTAGCCAAACATCCACAGAAAAAGAGATGAGCAGGAAAACGAGACGAAGAAAACGAGAACAATTTATTTCAAGCAGAAACATAACGACAGAAAGAACAGTTGTTTAGGTATGTAAGCTCCTTTTTAAACTTTGCACAAATTTATTGCTTAAATAAGACAGCTGTGTTTATGAATGGCTGTATGTATGGGCATAAATTCAGCGTTAGCCAACATTGGCTAGTTAGCTGGCTGGCTAACATGTTAGCTTCTATCAGGCTGCGTCTAGCAGCGACCACAGAGGCTAATAAACGCTAGCTGTGTAGCTAGTTGTTGATATGACTCACTAGCGACCGTATTCACTGCTGTCCCTCAATATTGTAGGTGTATTCTCTAACATACCACTTCGCTTCCTTTGCTGCTGCATTTTCTCCACAAAGGTACTTCAAAGTTGTTTCAATGAAGCTAACGTTGTCAAGCTACATTGAGGCCAAACACACACTCAAAACTACTGTGGCCTAAACCTAACTTCCTGCGTTAGCTAGCTCGATTCACAGTTGGACATGAAATAACAGAATATTGTAAGATTTTCTAAAACAAACTACCAGCTAACGCCAGTAGCGGTTACAGGCGTTTAGTTATCAGATGGAACAACGTCTTCTCCGGGACTGCGAAATGTGCTGCAGTCGTATCAGCTCAGGTTAGCTCTGTTAGCAAAGTCGAGCTCCTTTGGCCATTCAGCTCTGCACCTCAACAGTTTTCTGTCCCAACATGTGAAACGGTAGCAGCTTGAACAAAACTGTGGTTTGCAGTCTCTTAAGTTTGCATTTAAGTGTTCACTACTTTCTAAAGTCATATTGAGAAATGAGTAAGAGGTGGTGGTGCAGGCAAGTTGATCATTTGAGTGTGGGTGGTGAGACGAGGCCCTGTTGATACAGCTAGATGTGCTGTGTTTCCCCTGAAATCTCATCAACAACACTGTGCTGCTTGAAAATAACAAATGGATTGATTATTAAATTAAAGACTTTTCTTTCTATCAGGACCACCACTACTGCATGTACTCTTAGCTAATTATAGTGTAAGGTGCCATTGATACACAAATAACACACATTAAAAGGGAGATACATTTACAAATTTAGTATACTGTCAACAAAACTTAATGTAGGACACAGTGGACTGGCAATGCAGAGACAGCAGTGGTAGTGGTAATTAAATAGAAAGTATAACACTACAGTTAACTACAGTGCTAAACTGTGAGAGATGATAAGTTGATATTTATTGAAAAGCCTCTGTAGAGGTCTTCGATTTGGGAGAGCAGTGTTCAGAACATGTGGTGCATGGTGAAAACATGATCAATAACTGATGTGAAGCCTATTGTTTTTAGTTCATCTGTCAGGAAATGAACTGAGGAAGTTTTTATTAGTAAACAATGCTGAGATGTGGTCAGGTGGCTGAGGAGGTGCTCAGTGTCTCATAAGTCACTGTTCATCAGGCTCTGCACAAGTAGTTGATCTATAATCAAACTGAAAATGAATAGGCTGTTTATTTTATGTGGCTACATAGCATGAAGTCAGGAAATGAAAGGCTTCCACATAGGGTCATGGTTAACAGCACTTAATAAGCACATTCACAAGAAAAGATTATGTTTTGCTTGTTTCTTATCTGTGTTTTAGATGTTGTCATAAGAACATGAAAACATTTCTTTGTATTTCATGATTTGATTTAATTGTATTAGCATTTCATAAGTAAAAAGCTTACTGTGTGTAAAACACTATGGGAGTGGTGTATTAGGTACCAATGTAAAGTCTCTGGGCATATTTTTAATTTTTAAGTTAGTGGTGTCTGAATTGGCAGATCTAAGAAACTGTCCCTGTGTGACAGATATCTCTTCCTGCGAAGAAACTGTTGAACCCCAGTTGCGTAGTAATTGAGGTCAGGTTTGTAGCCTGTGGCGTGCTGTATAGTGGATACAGCTGGGTGTGAGGGTGCATGCAGGTTAGTGGGAGTAATAAACTGGTAAAGTTTCTCTGCCCAGTTTGATGTTGTCAGACAAGAGGGGACCGTGACACTGCACACACTGCAGACAAGAACTTGATCTTAGTGCCTAAAAAATACTATTGTGTAGTTTACAGTAAAGTAGATGTTAACACACCATCAGTTGTTATGAAGAAGGCTTGACTTGCAGTAATGAATCTATAGATGTATGGGGATGCGTCCTGATGTATTTGTTGTGTACCTAAAACGTTTTGATAACAAGCTATTTTAGAACATATTTCCCAACTAACTGCATTATTTTAAATTAGTTTATAGCAGGGAAAGTCGAACAATAAATTGTCACCCTAAAATTGGTGAAACATATAAAAGCACAGACAGAAGCATCATGAAGTCAAGCTGCTTTATGACCAGTTAAGGTGGATTTTTACCAAAGACAGAAAACTCAAACCTGTGTTGCAGCAAAGGCCTCCATCTCTATGGATGGAAGCCTATGGATTATTAAGTTTGCACCGCTTGTATTTTTTCATACAAGAGCTGCTATTTCTTTGAGCTTAGGTTAAAGAAGATGTGTGGGAGTGATTGTCCCTCTTGATTTGTGTAAGACTAACCCTCTCTCATATATACATACAGCAGCATTGATTTTTTGCTGTGAGTTGCTAGATCTGACAGATGCCTCTGTGGGAGGAAAAAACTGTGTGACCTACTACATGGGATGTAATTAAAGGCATAAATGTAACTTCAGTCAGGGCAGAATGTTTTCAATTTATTATGGGATCTGACTTTAGCAGAAATTCTGGTTGTTCCTTCATTTGATGAAGCTGAGCCTGTTTCCCACATAAACAACAAACTCAGCTTCTCAGGGAAAGAGTTGATGCAGCTGCACTGTAGTTGAAGTTGTTGTCATAAAGATCAGAAGTAATTCTGAATCCCACCGTGTTCATAGACTGGTACTAGCACCGGCTTCTTTTTTAAAGTGACTACAAATATCCTAAATGGGGCAGCTCTGGTTAAATCAGTTTGATTGTTTAGGGGTCTGGATTGATAGGATATTATTGATACAATGTCATTTATGATTCTGCTCATTGGTCCAATTCTGTATTGATTCCCGTAACTATTCCTGATCATTTTGTGTGGAAAAAAGTTGGCACCATCAAAGTAGCTGTTTTATTTTCTCTGAGTCTGAACATAGTGTAAAGACAGAGCAGAAAAAAGGCATGAAGTTAACTAAGCTGTGTAAAAGCTCCACTGTTTAACTGCTGTTTTCATTTAGGTTTTTCTCAGTCAATGAAAAGATCTCAGCCTTCCTGCATGGCGCTTAAGTTATTATAACAGGATATTTACCCTCTGTAATGGACCTGCTGCTCAGTTGGGAAGCAGTGGCACTTGTGTCAAATACATGGCATGTCTGGAGTTTAAGCCCATGTTGTGTAGAAAGATGTGTTAGTATATTGCTGATGTTTCCACCCTTTTTGGAATGAACATTTTACAGACATTGCAACAGCACTGTCGTCATTGTTCTTTGTGAAATGAAGCTGAGCTTTGGAGCGTTTCTTCGCTATGACTCCTTGTTACAAGTTTCCAGCAGCAGCGTAGAAACATGAGTTTTACGTCAATGTATTGAAATGTGCCACTGTCAGAACAATGTGTGTCAGGATCGATAAAGGGAATTGATCAGTTTGGAATAGTGCAGAACAATTAATTGTATTAAAAACGCGATCTTGATTCATAGCTCCACGTGATCTCATTTCAAAGTGAGAATGACGTAAGGAATCTGACCAACCCCACTGCGCTTGTAGTCCTTGTACCAAACAAAAGGTTCACATTCTGAGGTGTGGATGTTTTTCAGATTCTGACAAGTTGATGAAAGTGAAAATCTCGTACATCACAAGCAATGTTTATTGTTGTAGCAGCCGCAGGGTGACACCACAATTGTATATAATCACCTTGCTGCCGCACAACCTCACAGACATCAATACCAGGAACCTTATACAGTGCATCTCCATCAGTGTGCTCTTCAAGCTTGTCACAGACACAATGAGATTACAGAGGTGCTGTGTAAGTGAGAGAAGACAAGAGACTGAAGTGTTTGTTGTTATGTTCAGTCTCAGATTCATGATGCTGCTGCATTTAAACTAAAAACAGGAGTATTCCCTTTCTGTGCTCGTCCTATATCAGACACCATCAAATTTTTTTTGTTGCATTTAGGTAAATTAGTGTGATACATATTTACAGGGCGGAAAAATCGTTAGAGATTATTGTGATCGCAATTCTAAACAAGAAAATCACAATTTTCATTTTATCTAGAACCGTGCAGCTCCAGGTCGGAGACATGCTATTCCAATGGTTCAGACAATTTGGAACCGGTTCTCAGCTGGAACTGGTTCTCAGTTGCTCTCCCTAAACACAGTGGTGGCCCTATGGAGATGAGAGTAAATAAAAAGTGATGTTAAGATATGTTTTTATTTCAGCAAACACAATAAAAAGCTACATATAAAAATCCAGTCATCACACCACCTAACGGGCTCAGAGATCATGTTACTCCTGTTAACGACATCAGAGAAGCTTCGTCACTCTCTGCATTATCCACTATCTCAGACATTTCCTCCTCCTCCTCTCTTGTCCTCCATGTCATTATTATGAGTAAGAAGTGGTCATGAACCTCTTGGGCAGTGAACTGTTATCCTGATGGTACAATACCAGGAACAACCTGTTAGCCTGTGACCTTTGTTACACTGCTCTCAAACCAGTGTAGTCTTTTTTCCCATAAAAAGAAAATAGTCCTATTAACAGTGTGTTTTGTGAAAGAGGAGAGGAGGTGACCTATTTATCAGTTCAGCCAGTCTTACGAGTCATAATAAAATATTTACTGATTAAATTAAGACAGATTTTCTAAAATATTATAATGCACCATTATTAATATCATGCTAAGTATTCTAGGACTGAACAAAACAAAAAACAAAGCCATGCATTTCAGTAATATCTAAATTTAATCATTCAACAAACTGCATCTCAAATTCTTGGTGGGCATTTATTTTTAATGGTTTATATTGAGCACAAAAGGTTGCAGTTTAGAAACATGTGTAACTTGAAACATCCTCTCAATGGGAGGATGCCTCTAGGCCAACAACGAAGTTCCGAAGCTCCATCTTCAATGAGCTTTGTTACATCCTAATAGATAAATACAAACACATGTTGCCAGTGACCAGCTTGTTATAGCACAGGAAGCAGGAAGAGGAAAGGGAAGCAAAGTAGAAGAAATGGGATGTGAGAGGAGAAGTGAAAATAGAGTGGATGTAATGGGAAAGAATGGAGTGGAGTGGAAAACTGAGAGGAGAGGCGTAAAGAACTGGAGTAGCCAGGGAGAGCGTTATTATTAGAAGAAGAAATCAGAAACATTAGAGAACATGTCCTGTCCTCCTGGAGGAAGATCTGGCCTGGTTTTCTGTTAGAAAGGCCAAACACTGTCAGCTGGTTGCTGTGTTATTGCTTTGTTGTCTGCATAAAACTGTTTCATTAGATTTGAGTTATTGACAGCTTTTTGGCCTGCTCTCACACTCCCCCAGTGTCTCTCACCATTCTGTTCATGAGACGTTTTATTTGGCTTGACCACAACAGCCAGGCCAGACATAGAAATAAAAACGTCTGTCTCTGACTGACTGACCTTTGAATGCCTTGTGACTGAATGATGAAGTTACACCATTGGTTTCTATTTCAGTTTCTATTATGTCCACAGGGGGTCCTTTACAGGCAGCCTTGCCAACTTAGCCTCTCTAGATTTACTGATTTTTCAGAACGACCCAGACTTTTTTTAATTTATTTATTTTTTAAAGCAAGAGACAAATCCAATGACTTTTTGGACAAACCATTTCTACTCTCCAAAGCGACAGCTGGTTAACATGTATCTTAATGGACCACGTTTCAGTCACTGTTTCAAACTTGTTGCATTGTCATGACAACAGAAATGGTAATGAGAAAAGCTTTATTTTGAATTTCAGCTGTATTAAAATACTATAAATGTGAGAACAGAGAGGAGAGAAGAGAACAAATAAAGAGCTGAAACCAGATGGCACTGGGCTGCAAACCAGCTGACAAGAGACTGAAACCAACAGACACTAAACTGAAACCAGCTGACACAAGACTGAAACCAGCTGACACTAGACTGAAACCAACAGAGAATAGACTGAAAACAGACTGAAACCAACTGACACTAGACTGAAACCAGCTGACACTAGACTGAAACCAGCTTACACTAGACTGAAACCAGCTGACACTAGATTGAAACCAGCTGACATGAGGCTGAAACCAGCTAACAAGAGACTGAAACCAGCTAACAAAAGACTGACACCAGCGAACATGAGACTGAAACCAGCGAACATGAGACTGAAACCAGCTGGCACTAGACTGAAACCAGCTTGCACTAGACTGAAACCAGTTGATACTAGACTGAAACCAGTTGAAACTAGACTGAAACCAGCTGACACTAGGATGAAACCAGCTGGCACTACACTGATGAGGCAGGATGCAAATAGGATGCAATGATGTCATGATTATGCTAATTTGCGCATTACTATCATCTTACTGTCATGTAGTTACATTTTGCACATTATTTACAGTTGCTCCACAACAGTTTTCAACTATGTCCTTAATTACGCACATTGAACACTCTCCAGACATGTAACGGGTTTTGTTTCTCTTTGAGTCTAATTTCTGCCATTTTATTTGCTGGTTATTGTGGTACGACACAGATGTAGACAAGTAGTATATAGAAAAAGTAATTTGATACTAATACATGTGTTTGAATCTATTTAAAGATTTTTGTTCAGTACAACACCACAACACTTCATCACACATTTTCTCAAATGATTTGTGTCCTTTAGGATGTTGTTTGTGGGCTACAGAAGCAATTTCTAATTGTACATTTTAGCTGTTTTGTCAAAATGCACTGTGCTACACATTAAATATGACAATATGGTTAAAATTTTATGAAATCTAACTATATATATATAACTATAATCTTATTTTTTTCTGTCTGTCTTTCAGGTGTTACGTTGAAATCTCAGTACGCAGCAGCCCTCACACTGAGGAGCCAAAGCTTCACCTGCGGCTCCATAGGACCAAGCAGTTATGTGACAGATTGATCAGCGTCTGTATGACAGCGGACAAGTACACAGATCTAGTGCCTAAAGCAGCACAAACTCTAAAATCAGTTAGCTCAGACCTATGGCAGTAAATCACACAACTGAAGTATTTGGTCATAACCGAAGATCAGATGTAAAAAACAGGAACTTTTAAAGTCCTCCAGTGTTTTTGATCAACTGAACACATTCCTGCATTCAACTTCTGCACTGGGGTCGGTGCATGGGTGTTGTGCTGACAACAGGCTATTGTCATGGTGGCCTGGTATGTCTGAGCCTGAAGCGAGTGGAGCTTCTCAGTTTCATATAGAATGTTAGCATATGGCTAACTACGTATGGTGACAGTTAAGGCCATTATCCTCCACCCCTTTATCACCATCTCTGGCCCCTACAAGGGGGTATAAATTCATTGGTAGTGGCACCCCTTTACCCCATCATCTTTTCATTTCTCTCTCTCTCTCTTTCATCTGTCTTTCAATCATCCATCCACCAACCCAACAATCATCACCTTTTGCTTCACACTCATTAGCCCTCATCATTTTTGTATAGTACTTAGCGCTCTTTAGCTCAGCCTAACAAAGCTCTGGTCCTTAAGGAGATCCACCTCTTTCCTTTGACCTCATCTCACATCTGTCCCATTTCAGCCACAGCCCAGTACCTGTCCTAACCCCAGTGTAACTCAATCCGGACCAGCATAGACCACCCTAAAGTCTGACACTCGAGCCGCTAGGCGGCAGTTTTGGTGGTTGCTTTGGTTGCATGGAATCGGCTTAACCGTGGAGAGACCAGGATACCACAAACTGATGGACTTTGACAAGCGAGGAGTGGGGGGAGGAGGGGGCGGCGGAGGAGGCGGAGGAGGTGGTGGTGGTGGTGGTTGTGGAGGTGGAGGCGGAGGCAAGGGGGAGGCAGAGGAGGGGAAGAGGATGTCTGGGAAGACGGGGAGTCGATCAGGGCACGGTGGCCGGGGTGCTGGCTCCAACTCCGGGGTTCTGATGGTTGGACCAAACTTCCGGGTCGGAAAGAAGATCGGCTGTGGGAACTTTGGAGAGCTGCGACTTGGAAAGAACTTGTACACCAACGAATACGTGGCTATCAAACTGGTAAAAATCCTTCCTCTGTGTATGGTTGTTTTAGGGCAGCACTTAGAATTTAAGAGCCCTAACCCTGAATTGCAACTAAAAGTGACAGAAAATTGGTTCACATTGTATCTAAATATTATGTATCTGGTACATGTTAAAAATTTGTGCTTGACTACCCTGAATCTGGTAGTGTTGTCAGAAAAATGCCTATCATGGATTTTATTAAATTAACTTTACTGCCTCTATTGTGTAATATTCTAATTCAAACACAATTATCCATTGCAGGAGCCAATCAAATCGCGGGCACCTCAGCTCCACCTAGAATATCGCTTCTACAAACAGCTGGGAAGTTCAGGTGAATACTGACATCTCTTCTGTTAGATTGTCTACTGTGTGAATTAGTCATGTCATAACTAAAGGATTTTTTTAGATAAAGAAAACCCTTCAAGTTAGCTTATAAGAAGCTAGCTTTGTATAGCTTTGTATTCTACATTTGTAGAATTGTTTTTGTATTGTAGTATTCTCTTCATTTTTTCTGGTGTTCCTCTCATGTTTGCCCAAATTGCAAGACACATTTCCCTGTGCACTGCTGTCCCTGCAAAGCTTAACAGAGGCAAAAACAAACTTAAATGTACAACACACAGGTATGAAAGAAACCACCATAAATGTTTTCAAAAAATGACATCAGACGTGATAAAATCACTGAATACTTACTCGACTTTTACTTGAACACTGGCTTTTGTCTGTATTTGGACTTTTAGCCTTTCGACTTGGATCGACTTGATGTTCTCCTCACGACCAGAGATTAAAAATCCTCTTCAAATCTTTATTTTCATGAATACACTTTCAGTCAGTCCGTTGTGTGGGCGGGAGAAAGATTGTGATTGTTTTCCCGGGGAAACACACCAAGGCACAGCTGATCATTTTGTTTTAACGTCTTATAATGTCTGCTGTGGAATGTGGAAATAATACTTTGATTAAATAATCTTTGCCTGCAGCTGCTGTCAGTTTGTCTGCTGTCTGTAATTACACTGTGTTATAATGGATGCAATAATGACTAATGTTGGAATTATACATAAATGTACCTGTATCCATTTCCTGTTATGTCTTTCATCCAGAGGGTGTTCCTCAGGTGTTTTACTTTGGACCCTGTGGTAAATATAATGCTATGGTTCTGGAGCTGCTTGGACCCAGCTTAGAAGATCTGTTTGACCTCTGTGACCGGACCTTCTCTCTAAAGACTGTACTCATGATAGCCATACAATTGGTAAGACAGACACACAAGAAAACATTTTTCACCACCTTTTTGCATTGCCTTTTTAATGTATTCTACTCTGACCTACATCTTTTAGATAACCCGTATGGAGTTTGTCCACACCAGGAGCCTGATCTACCGAGACGTGAAGCCTGAGAACTTCCTAGTGGGCCGACCCGGCTCCAAACGGCAGCACACCATCCACATCATAGACTTTGGCCTGGCAAAAGAGTACATAGACCCAGAGACCAAAAAACACATCCCATACAGAGAACACAAGAGTCTCACTGGAACGGCTAGATACATGAGCATCAATACACACCTGGGGAAAGGTGAGCTCTAACCCAAACCATAGATCCACACCATATTAACAATAGGTAGGCCCAGTCAGAGCTGAATAACATGGTGACTCTCCCTTTAGTCTGACAGTTGTGAGTGAAGCAAAAAGATTATGAAGAGTTTAAAATAATTGTAAACAAAGTTAATGCACACAGCTGTGACATAGTGCATTAATGTTGCTGTAAGAGTCTTATACCACAGAGTATGTGTGGAGACAGATCATTGAAAGAGAAGCAATGTTGTGAATGCACAGAAGAAAGTGTAAATATCTGTGACATATGACATTTAAAGTATAAATAAGGAGAGAAATGGGGATGTGGTATACTAAGTCTGGGTATTGCCACTGATTTTCTGAATTGATTCAATTCAAATTCACAGGCATTCGATTCCTGATTCGATTGGATATCGATTCAGTCAGAGATATTTCAGTTACAATATGAATTTGTCTTGGATATGAATGTGATTTTCAGAGCAATTGCTGTAAATTGTTCCTCTAACCTGGGGCATTATTTTACTTACATTACGAGTGGACACAAAGCAGTTACATTAATACTGTCTGTTTAACATGACAAACAATTTACACACATCTCAATAAATAATAGATGTAATGTGTTGTTAACACACCCCAGTGCACCGGCTACACTGTGTATAAACAGGTACACACAGCGTCTTCTTGCACATCTTTTACATACAGCTTTGCTTTTGTCCAGCTCCTCACTGTCTTTTAAGTCTGAAATGCAGCCACACGTCTGTCTTTAAACTTGCTGCTGACTTCTTTAGGACCTGTCTGTCATGTTATCATGTGCAGAGGTGTAGTGCTGTTTGTTTACTTACCGGAGCACACCTATGGTGCACGCGCACGGTTTAGTTCCGGCTCAGTTCAAACATGAAATCCTATGGTGACAAGTTTACATACATTTAATGACTAGTGTCGAGCAAATGAAGTGGCATTGGAAACATCCATACAGAGGAAAAGCTGCGGTGCAGGCAGAGGTCTGGTGAAGCTAACAGGCCAGGCTAAGAAAACGCAGCTAACCTAGCTTTTCATAGCTTTCGGCAGCTCCAGCAGCACTACACCTACGCTCATCTGACCAGATCTAGTTATGACAGCTTCACACCTCCACAGGAGAATGTAAAAGACAAATATTAAAAGATCGATTATGGCTTTTATGAATCGATATCGTCTAATTCAAATAAATATTGATTTTAATCAGAGAATTTATTTTTCAACCCAGCGCTATGGTGTACCCCTCTGTTTCTCTGGTGTAAGGCATAGCCTTCCCTTCTGATGCTGTCTGGCCTGTAGGCCTGTTTTTGATTTTTCTTGTGTGTGAAAAAATCCAATAACAATATTGAACAAAACAAAAGATACAAAAACACTGTAAATACTGCTGGACACAACTGTTCTGCAACATGTAACCATCACCTAGTTCACCTGGACATCTGAGTTGCTGCCTACATCTCCAATTTTCCTCAACGGTTTAAATAGGTTTGGTGTTATCCTCATCACGCCTGTTGACGAACAATCAAACCAACTGGAGCTTTTTAGGTGAAATTGAGAATTGCCCTGAACAACATTGGGTGCAAAACAGTTGGATGTGGTTTCCACTTCATTTCAATTCAGCACACAAAACAGCACAGAACTGAATTGACTGTTCTGTGAGGCACATAAACAAAATGTCATGTGCACAAACAGCGCTTGTAAATAATATCAACAAAATAAAGCAGAACAGATATGCCTCTATTTTTATCAGTCCAGTTGTTTCACTTCCACCAGTAACAGAAGTGTATTTTATGCTTAAAGTCTTCTATTTTACACACAGACTACAGTGAGTGTGTAGTGGGCTCTGAGTGCTGCCAAACATTTGGGTGACCCACAGTCGATACTGTGCCTGAACACCTATATAGACACTGATGGAAGATTGAAGCTGCTGCTGCTGCTAATGTGCTGCTTTTATGAGCTGGTTGTGTAGACATTGTGTAACAGATATTTGATTTGGCTGAAGAGAGGCTCAATCCAAATGGAAAAAGATCTGTACTGTGCCTGCCAGTGACAAGATTAAATTAAAGTTTACCACGACATCTCCACTACTTACTGCTGTTTGATTACCGCCTCACATGCTCTTCATTAAGTCCATTAATAAGTGAGGAGCAATAAAATTAGCTGTGTGAAGTTCCTGAAATATTTCACTCCTCAAGTGGGAAAAGTAGTGAAGTGAAGGTCGTTTGCATCTGCTTCATTTTTTAAATATTAGTTACCATCAGTGCTGATGGAGTTATAGTACCATGAAGGAATGAGACCACAGTGAATAGAAAAGCCTATTTCTCTCAGTACAGTACGGATGTCGAAGCATAGTGTTTGTGTTGTTAGCTTTAGAGGTGTTAAAACTGACACTACTGACACAGTCCACACTGTCCCTTGTTATTTCAGAGCAAAGCAGGCGGGATGACCTGGAGGCTCTAGGCCACATGTTCATGTACTTCCTGCGAGGCAGTCTACCTTGGCAGGGACTCAAGGTGAGGAGACGGTTCACAGATTTTTGGCTACGTCCACACTACTAAGTTTTCATTTTAAAACAGTGTTCTAAAATGAAAACAATCTGTCCAGATGACTATCGTAGCTCTGTATCAGAAATAATCTCTGTCCAGACTAACACGCCAAAAACGCATACATATATGACCATTCACCTACACTGGACATGTGTGAGCTGGTGTAAACAGGAAGTAGGTCGTCTACTCTGCAGTTGATTAGTCGCACAAAATACTCTGAACAAGGAACAACAAAGACAGCTGCAGTGTTAAAATGCAGAATGTAAGTGAACATCAGCTGCTAGCAAAGACAACAAGGTCAGTAACACTGTAATTCATTATCATGTTGTATTCACCACTGGTAGTCCAGTCTGATGAGAGCCAATCAGGGAGCGATGGTGGTGTCTACATCATTGTTTCTAAATGTCTCAGTTTCTGTCTGTCCAGACTACAACACAAGCCCAGAGTTTTCTAAATAAAACAGAACTCTGGAGTTTTCATAATAAAACCGGGCCAGCAATGTTTCCAGAAGTCTCTGTTTTCGGAAACACAGCATTAGTGTGAAAGTGTGAAACATAGGAAGAGAGATGCTTTTTAAAACGAAAAATGTAGTAGTGTGGACATAGCCTTTGTCTTTTCACTTCCTGTTATACCTCTGTCTTTACTTTGTATCCATCCTTCACCTGTTATCGATGAATTCCTCCCTGTGTCTCTCCTCATCAGGCCGACACTCTGAAAGAACGTTATCAGAAGATAGGAGACACCAAGCGAGACACACCGATAGAGGTCCTTTGTGAGAGCTTCCCAGGTTTGTACACACTCACGCACACACACGTACAGTCTGCTGATGTGAGCATATGTTGATCAAATTTTCTGTATATGTGTGGGTTGGGTGCTTGTGTGTGTGTGTGTGTGCGCGCGTGTGAATTGTGTTTGTGCGCCCGTGTGTGTGTTACAGAAGAGATGGCCACATACCTGCGGTACGTGCGCCGGCTGGACTTCTTCGAGAAGCCGGACTACGACTATCTGAGGAAACTCTTCACAGACCTCTTTGACAGAAATGGATACATCTTTGACTACCAGTACGACTGGACTGGAAAGCCACTGGTCAGTGTGCAGTGGGTTTTTTGTACAGTACCCACAAAGTAAGACAGACATAACATAACAGTGATACATAAACTTCTGACTGAGGTCAGAAGGTCAGCAGAAAACAGTGTAGAAGTTCAGGTAATGTGAGCTGTGAGTTCAGTGTCACGTTCATGACACATTTGAGTAGTGCATGATCTTGTCATTACTGGCATTACTAACAAGCGTTTACATTTGTTGTAATTAGTTTTCTTAATAACACTAGAGTTCATTGTACAGGACTCCTGGTGATATCCATAAGATCACTTATCCATATAAGAAAAAGTCCATATAAGAAAACATCAAATATCCAGGCTTGTCTTTCCTCTCTGTTCCCATGGTGACATCACTGCCTGTGTCTTTAGCCCACTCCCATTGGTCCAGTGGCCAGCGAGACTCCACTTCAGACAAGCAACCGAGAAAAAGCACCGCAGACCAAAAACCAGGTACGCACACTCACCTTAGTGTTTCCAGATACATGATGTGCAGTATGTGAGTCTGAATATGTGGAACAGATTCAGTACATCACCAAACACACACACACACACACACACACACACACACAGCTGGACACATGAAGCAGCCCTGACTCTCACTCAGTGCTGCACTCAGATATTTATCATTTCCTCATATTTTAATGTACCCTCCCTTCCCCAAGTAGAGATTAATACTCGGCTTCTTCACCAGTAGACCATATAAAAGACCTAAAATGAAATAATTTTAAAAACATTTAAGTAAAACGCTGCAACGTAAGAACAGTCTGGGGGGGGGCAGCAGCTTGGGTCACGTCTGTGAGGGTTGATTAAATATGTGAGCCCAGTCCTGGAACACGCACACTAAGGGAATGAACGACAGGTACACAAAGAGGGCTGGTAAAAACTTTATGGCTTTTTTGACCGAACCATGAGGTGGCAGCAGATCTGGAAGTTTCCCGGTGCTCACGATGGTCAGTCCAACTGTATCTGCACTGCAAGCGACAATAACATCAGGGAGGAGAAGGTACATGATCTTCTTCTGCCCTGAACTTGATCTCACATTTTCTGTTGATCAGTGCCAGAAAACTTAAGTATTGCATCTTAAAGTTGCTTCATGAAAAGGTCACGTTATGGGAAAGTTCACTGTGTTTGTGTTTCTTTAAAAATGGTATTAAATGTAAATATTCTATTTTATGAAAATTAAATACTGCAGTTCAATTCCATATACACATTCATACCAACAACCAACACATTACATGGTCACAAAGGGCTGGGCGGTATAATTTGCAGTGTATATACTTGTACTGTGTGTTATGTGGGGATGTCACGAGACCAAAAAGGTGGTAGTTGGTACCAATGAAATTCCAATCTGAGTGATCTGATCACAAGTGGACACCTAGTACGTCACCTGACATTAGAATACGTTATTCCACCTTGCTGTTCTGAATAAAAGGTAGGAACATGGAATGATGGGCATTGTTGTTCGGCCTTTATGCCAGCAGCAGAGGTCGTCACAGAGCTGGATCTACGTCTGTGTAAAAGGGAGAGCCAGCATTCTGGGACAGGACACTGACACAGTTGTTATATGTCACACGCTGATTCTGGAACGCTGGCCTGCTCTCTAAAATCACACACCGGTCTCTGTGTGGTTCGTTGTAAAAGAGCAAAGATGCCTGTTTGAGAAGAGAGAGAAAGAGAGAAAAAAATTCAAAATCAATATGTGATGTTCACAAATAAATCAATGTATGGGGAACACTAACATTTTTGGTTATGAAACTGTGGCGAGACAAATTAGTCAGTAGAGTAGGTGGTCCTTGAAAGTGGCCCCAGAGACATTTACGTCCATATGTGGTCCAGACACCTCCAGATGTGGTCCGAGTGATCGGATCTCATATGTGTCTTTGGTGCAGTCACACCTGAACTTAGAGCTGTCCATTTGTGATGGGATCAACTGAGACCATGTTGATGCAGGTCTGAACGGCTGCTTAGATCAGTCTGAGGCGTTTCCTCCTGTGTCTCTGTTTAAATACTGGCTTATGGTTGTCTTGAACTTGTCGCTTGGCGTGGTTTTTTGGTTTTTTTTCCATAAGTTGTGGTGGACCTGTCGCTGCGCCCACACTTGCTGCCACCATTCCACGTGTTGTTATTGTTTACTGTGCCTGTTTTCTTTTTTGTCAGACTAGAACAATAGTGTTGTTATGCTGCCCTCTCAATTCTAGAGGAATCACATTTCCAGTGCCTACGACATCGTCAGTACCTAATTACATGGTTCTGTAGAAGTATTGTCACATTTTCCGAATTTTGGCATTAACTTGTTGCTGTTGTATTTGTTCTTGTGACATCCCTAGTATCATGGTTTATACTGTGTATTTTCTCCCTATCATTGAAAACACTGCAAGATTCTACGTGAAAAAGTATTTATCGCCTGGAGGTGATTCACTACCCTGAGGTGGTAGTTAAAAAAAAACAGGTACCACTAATGCTGTGTTTTAGATTAACCCTGTGTGTGTGTTTTTGTCTTTTCTATTTGCTCCAGTTTTAGCATGACAGCTGTTGTACAACTTCTGTATTTTGTCCATGGTGAAATACTTGGTTCTGCCTCAGAAGCCTCGTCTGTGTTCATTTCTCTCAGTATTCAGACATGTCGATTTATCTTGGCACATTTCACAGTGTGCGGTTTGTACTGGTTATACCACCCACCCCTGCTTTTACATTGACGAACACAAACGCACATGAGTCTAGGTTTTCAGTAGTTAGGTTACACTGCAGGTTTGAGGGCATGTGAGGTTGAGGGAACACAGGGAATAGACCGAGTCCTTTCCCTGATGCGCAGGGCTTCCACATGTGTGCGCTCTGACCGTACTGCACACCTGAGTGCTCACCCTCCTGTTGCTCCTCCACCAAATACTGAATCTGAACTCACTGTTTCTTTTTTCTTTCCTTTTTCACTTTGTACTCATTCTTTTCTCTCCTCGTCGTCCTGCTCCTCACCCACTCCTCCATCTGCTCATCTTCCCACTTCTCCCTTGCTTTATTGCTTTCCTTCTATCACTCTATTCCACCGTTTCTTTCCTTTTCCATGGCAACCGTGATCTTCCATCTCACCTGTCCTCTTCACCTTTTCCCTTCTCGACCTCCTTCTCCATCACCTTCCCCTTCTCTTTTCTCCTGCAATCGGCTTCCCGTCTCCTCTAGTCTCCAGAGGGGAAAGGCAGTGAGTCCCAGCCCACTCCAGTGACCAATCGAGAGCTGCTGGGCTCCCATCTCACTGCTGATAGGCTGGGCGGGTCTGTCCAGGTACTGAGAGGAAGGGTTAGCTCTGCTGGCTTTCTGTCTGTCTGCCTACCTGTCTGTCTGTCTGCTTGCATGACCTCCTCTGTCTCTGCAGCAGGGCTGACCTCCGGTTTGTTTCCTCACAGCCTCAACAGTTCCCTAACATGGGAATATTGGGATAGATTAAAACCTTTACCTGTCCCGGTTAGGTTTGTGTAGCCTCTGTTTTTTTCCAGCTCTGTGTCATGTTGTTAGACAGTAGTCAGGCAGCGTTTACATCCAAACTATCACTGCCTTTTTAACAACAAAATAATGGAGACTATCAGCAGGGGGACATAAGGTGGTTGCCTGGCTACCGGATACAGGATGTAGGTTGCTTTCTGGGAACTGACCAGTGACAACGTGGAGTAAGATGGGTCTGTTAAAAAAGGCCGGTTGCTAACAAGTGTGTAAATGAGACTACAGAGGTTGTCAGGGATGTTAAACATCATCATCACGTTGACCATTAAAACTGATCTACTCACCAGTTCACCTTTACAGCCTCCAGTTTATACAAACTGTCACTAACTGTGTGAGAGGAAAGGCTTTTGTAGAAGAGGTCAGAGCTAAAGCAAACTACAAGGTGAAGTTCAGTGGTGGAGACGTTCGATTGTATTGCTGAGATCTTACGAGTTGGTGCATCTCACACATAAACTATATGATGTAGGGTTTGATAAGGAAAAGTTCAACTTGTATTTGGTATTTCATTGTTGACCGGTATTAATCTGTAAATATGGGGTAACTCCATGTATGCTAGACCCAGATCTGTAAATATAGTTCATTACTTCTCACTGCTCTCGTTTGTTTGTTGGTTTTTCTTTTCAGATTTGTTAGTGGTCACTAGAACAACATGTAGTGACTGTAGTGGTATATGATCAAACAGTGCAGAGGTCATTTTGATGTGGGGAAGTTGAGAATTGAAATGTTTAATATTCCATGTAAAAACATTTGGGTTTAATGCTTTCTGAGGCACTAGGACTTTCCCTGTATTATCTGAAACTAGGTGAAAGCTCCCACTTTGTACCGATGGCTTCAGAAAGTATTCAGGCCCCCTCAGATTTTGCACACTTCATTGTATATATACTATATTTAATTTTCAATTCCATAATGACAAAGTGAAAACACTTTTTAAATTTAAATTTAATTAAATTTATTAAAATCAAAAACTGAAATTTCTTATTTACTCAAGTATACCCTTTGCTGTGGGTCAGGTGCTTCTTCTTTGCTTTATTTATCCTTGAGCTGTGTCTAGAACTTGACTGGTCCACCTGCGGCAAATTGAACTAATTGGACAGTGTAGAAAGAAACGCACCTTTGTATAAAAGCTCCCACAATTCACACTGCCGGTAGGACAAAACCAAACCATGCTTTAGCAGTCCTCTGCAAAGGTAGCTGAAGCTGGACAACCACCTCAGCGGCTCTCCATCAATCAGGGCTTCAGAGAGACGAGACAGAAGACGGTAAAAGACATATGACAGCCTGCTGGGAACCTGGTCTGATAAGACTAAAACTGAACCCTTTTAGCAGAACTGCATGGTGGGGGCAGCATCGTCATCAGCAGGGACAGGGAGACTGGTCAGACCTGAGGCAAGGATGAGAGCAGCCAAATACAGAGAGGTCGTTGAGGAAAACCTGATCTAGAGTCCAGGAGACGCGAGACTGAGCCTACAGTTCCTCTTCTAATGATGTGGTCATTAATACATCACCACCGATATGAAATCCACTGCTCTGTTGCCTAAAATGCGTTTAAACTCAAAAGGTTCTTCTCTTTTTTAACTTTCACTTTCTTTTTAATGGAATTCTTTTTATGTCCACCAACTCACGTTAGTAACAATTACATCAGCCGGTGAGCCCTTCCTTGTTTACAAAGAGACTGTAGTGAGTGTGCGTACTGATGGATAAACGGATTTTGAATGAGCTTCTGAAGGAGCAGTGAGTAACCATTAGAGATGCTGCATCTGAACCTTTTCAGTTTTGGTTCGGAGTGATCCGATTTAAAAACATTTCAGTCACTGTGTCTTCACCATTTAATCTAAAAGTTACCATTGCTTGTTGTTATAAACTCTGTGAGATGAAATCAACAGTCAGCCATGTATCAGAGGTGCTGCTGTTTTGCATGGCAACAAAATGAATGCTGACACTGCCTGTGTCTGTGGACTGTTGAGACACGTCCACATTAAGTTAGCTACATTTGAAAACAGACTTCTTCTTTGTGATGATGGACACAGATGGGCGTTTAACCAGCTGAGACTCAGCAGATTAATCGGCCTCTGTTTGTCCCAGTTGCTGAGTGAAAGCCACGAGAAGGGAAGATGTTTAGGTTTGAAAACACACGAGTGACAGCATTTTCAGATTTATCTGCCTTAGTGTGGACCAGACCTTTTAAATGTCGTCTCACCTGTATTCATTCCCTCTCTCCCATTTCTCACCCACAGGTGATGAGCTCAACCAATGGGGAGCTGAATACAGATGACCCCACTGCAGGACACTCCAATGCACCAATCACAGCCAACGCAGAGGTGGAAGTGGCTGATGATACCAAGTAAGGATACACACACACACACACACACACACACACACACACACACTGGTGAATACCCTAGCTATGTGTAGAGTATGTTAGAACCTGCAACTCCTCTTTGAAACATTCATTAAACGTTCAGTCCACCGACAAGACTACACGAACCTCTGTTCAGCTGCCAAGACTTCCTGTGACTTCACCATGTTCTTTTATTTTGCTGCCAGGCTTTTACACTGAAAAGCTTCAGGAGGTGTTGACGTTGCTCTAACTGGACGATGACAGAGCAGAGAGTTTGGTTGTTCTCTCTGTCGCTATGTTTTCACTCTGTGCTACATTTAGTTTGATTTGTTTTAGGTGAAGTCTAAAATGACTTAACATGCACCATTTTATATTGACTGAGCAGACCAAACCCCTTAAACATGATCAACTTGTTCATGCATCTTCAGCTGCTAGTTAGTGTTTTAGATAATTATGTTTTTTGCTGTAAATAAAAATGAGCATATTGCTTTTTAGACTATGTTAAAAAAGTAACTGGTCTCGGTACAGATAAATACACCAAACCAATGTTTGGTGGACCTCCACCAGATACAGTGGCTAGTCAAGGATTCCTGGAACATTACTTTAAAGCCCCTTTTCCACTGGTCAAAAACCTGCTAAGACCCTCTAACAAAGGCTTTTTTCATCAATGTGAAAACGTACATTCAGCATTCACTCCAGGATCAAAAGATTAGTCACAGGTATATATCAGCTCCGGATCCATTCAGCAGTGATGTAAACACAACACCTGGGTGAACTTGTTCATTTTCACCCCTTTTCCTGCTGTGACGTCTTTCAGAGCACAAACGACAAAGCCCTGAAATAAGTTTTAAAAACACACAATCAGTGATCGAAGTGTCTCACGCAGAGCCTCCGACACTTTACAGGAGCAACAACCTGGAGATGAGATGCAACAGATCTACTTTACCAGTTTGCACAGCAGCGAGCAGCTCACTCTTTCTCCTTCGCATCTGTGTGTGTGTATGTTCTCTGTAACTGCATGTGATAACGTTGCACCGTGCAGGTGTGTGTGTCTCAGAAAGGCAAACTCGGCTGTCGTGTAAAAGGAGTCAATCACCTTCTTGAGTGGGTTTACCTGCTTAATTTGTTATAAAAAGGGTAGAAGATTAAACCAGGTTTTTACAGCCAAGGAATTATATTTTATGAATGGGTGCCTTTTATTTTAACTTATGAAAAAGCTAAACACTCAGTTCATTGTCATAGGTGATGTAATAACATGAAAACATCCCTTATTCATTAAGATCCATTCTTCTTCCTCTTGTTTTGAATCCAATTGTCTTAATATGGCCAGAGAAGAAAAAGATATAAGACATCATTAAAGGCCCTGAAAACTTGGTTTAAGATCCTATGAGATTAAATATCCGTGGTTAAGTATGTAACAGTTTAATATTGTAAAATAAAACATTGATGTGCGTCTATGTGTGTGTGTGTGTGTGTTGCAGGTGTTGCTGTTTCTTCAAGAGGAGGAAGAGGAAAGCTCTCCAGAGACACAAATGAAAACGAGAGACAAGAGAGAAACCCCTTCTCTCTTTTTCACCATTTCTTTTTCCTTCTCTCTTTCTGTAGTCCTCTTCATATAACCCCCCCCTCCCAATCTCCACCCCTCTCCTCCTCTGCTGTTGGAGGTCCTGTAGTCTACCTTGGGTCAGCTAGATTGGCTGGATCACCAGGCAGCACGATATGATTGCTAAGCTGATCTGTTGGTTTCTCCTGCTCTGAACCGACCAGAAACACAGACAGCGACATGCTGTTCCACCCCGGAGCTTTAAATGTGGACTCTATGGTCGCAAACTGAACTCAAACTGGATAGACACAAACTGCTGTGACCACAAATGAACAGATAGACTGTGAAAGGTGAGCTGATTGGCTGACAGACTGGATTCAGCTGGTTTCCTGGCAGACTGGCTACTTCTCTATTTTTTGGTTTTGTTTTTTTCTTCTTACTGACTGGTTCAGAGGAGAGAGACGAGTAGTTCTGAGGAGATACAGAAGAGAGAGCTATGGAAGGACTGGATGCAATGAGACTGTCAGACCAAACACACACACACACACACACACACAAAACACATGCACACACGTAGAAACGCTGCACACGGTCTTGAGCTCATCATAAAGAGACTCTGTAGACAGAAAGTTGCAGCTCTCACACATAGTTGATAAAGTTTTTATTCCCTGGGGTCAGAGGAAGTACACAGTGAGCGGCTTGGTCTATTTCCTGCAACGGATCAGGCTCGTTGTACTTGTCAGACACATTCACCCTCAGAGGAAAACCTCACAACCACCAGAATCAAGAGTTTAAAAGAGATGTTTATGTAAAAACTATGCTTTTTTCTGTTTTAATTTGTAACTAAAAAGACTGTCTGCAATTTGAAGCCTGTGTTTTTTTCTGTCTTTTTGAGTTGTTCAAAAAACTTGTGTTTTGTAGCTTCTAGTGTGTTCCTCAAAATGCAATTTTTTTAAATAACTTGTATTTTTAATTTTCTGATGTTTTGTTTTGTTTGTTTTCCTCTTTCTCCTTGGGTTTGAGGATGGAAAGTCGGATAACTCCATTAAAAAACAACCAAACAAAATAAATACTGATCTTTATGATCTTTATTTAATGGAATCATTAACAATAGTTTTGAAGATATTTTTTTCCCACATTGTTGAAGCTGCAGATACAGTATGGTCATACAGGCAGGTCGGGACATGGGTCCGGAAAGTGCTAAACAAAAGCCTTATTCTTTAGCATAGAAGTTTTCAGAAAAGTTGAGTTGACAGGAAAAAATCCAATTGAACAGCCATGTGAAGGTGTAATCATAAAGAAAACCAAACTGTTAGAGATAAAACATACGTTCTTTTTCTTTTCTTGATAGTTCAAGTCCAAGCTCAGTGTAATGTTGATGATTTATCTAAAACCCCAAAAACATTCTGTTTGAAATGAAAGAGAAAAACGGGAAATCCTTGCGCTGCAGCAACGGGAGCAAGAACATTTGTGGCATTTTTCTTGAGAAATGTATGATTATTTGATTTTCTTAATAGGTGTCAATTTTACTTTATGTTGTTTGACTAATCAGTTTATCAACTGTTCGTCTCAGGTCTAATTCAGTTAAAGAATTTAAATTCAAAATGAAATGAAATGTCTGATTATAAAGATACAGTAGTTGTGATGGAGTGGAAGTAAAGATGGCAGAATGCTAAGATGCTCACAATGTCAATGTCAATGTCAGGAGGTAGAGCGGGTTGTCCACTAATTAGAGGGCCGGAGGTTCAATCCCCGGCGCCTCCTCTCTGTGTCGAAGTGTCCTTGGGGCCCCACTTTCCCCCTGATGGCTGTTCCATCAGTGTGTGACTGTGATATATGAATGCGTGTGTGTGAATGAGGCAAGTATTGTAAAGCGCTTTGAGTGATAGAAAGTGCAAGTCCATTTACCAATGTCTGACAAGAGCTTAGTTTAGCATTTTAGCATGCTAACATTAGCTGTCATGCAAATTTGCAGTAAACACAAAGAAGCTGAGGCTGAAGTATTCGGTCATAAACCCAAATACCTGATGGTGGTGCTAGAGGACACGTAAAGGGATCAACTACATTCAATCCTGAGCGAAGCATGGATGTCTGAACCAGATTTAATGATTGTTCACCCAATAGTTGTTGAGCTATTTCACCAACGGACTGGCATCATCATCCCTTCAGCCTTCCTGCTTGTGTTACTCAAAACAACACACAGGGACTATTTATCCCTTAGTGGGCTTTATGGATCAAAAATAGTATTAAAAATATTGTGTTTTATCAGATTTACAAATGTAAATAAGATTCTGGTAAGTGCGAAAAGAAAGTTTTACATGTGTGAATAATATTGCCACTATTTCTGCTCCATAGTAGAAAACCATTATCTTCCACAACAGCTCTTCATAAAGCTGTTGTGGAAGATAATGGTTTTCTAAGGAATTGCCCGAATCCAGTTGTGATCTCACTTTGGGCTCTGACACTTAGAAATGAGCCCTTGAAAAAACATGTAAAAATAACCAGTTAAACATTAAAATTAACGGGCAACCACTCAGAGGAGGGTAAAGCAGGTCATGTGATGCACTCCAGTTTTTAATTTTAGGAAAATTACTATTTTTTCTAGTTTCCTTTTTAATGTGGATATCTAAGCACAGAGCAGGTGAGAAGTTTTGTTGTTAACAACAAACTGTCAGATTTGCTGTCATCAAATCTGAGGGAAGTTTTGGGTTTAATCTGTTGTGACTGAATGAGATCAGGGAGCCGAACGGAAAGCAATGAAATATAGTTGTAAAAGGTGAAGCTCTACTCAAAGATCAAATGTAATGAAGTCTCTCAAATGTCCAAATGAGACAGTAGTATTGGAGTACACCAAAATTGACCTATTTTATCCCCTTACTACAAATGAATGATTTTATCATATTAATTATTTCCACTGCTGACAAAAACACATTGAATGCCCTGTTTCCATGCATCTCAGCACTAATTCTAGCTGTGGCATTGTGAGGCAGGTTGCAAATAACTTTACACTTCCTTCCAACATGACTTGTTTGCTTATCTCTGACTGCTGTAACTGGCTGAACTTGTGCTCTGGGATCTATTGAAGGACAAAGTCAAATGTAACAAAACCAGTATTGTACTGCTTTGAAGAGTTGTGTTTTGAAACATATTTTTTAACAATCGTAATATTATAATAACAAAAATATGTAGAAAATTTAACAGCATGTATATGTTTTGATCTTCACTTTTAGTGGCCAAATTGTCAGTAAAACTTTTGCCATATATATTTGTTTTATTCCGCAGAGGTGGAATTTAGTTTGAGACATCACTCTTTTGTCATATAAACGATCTTTGCCTGTCAGACTGCCGTCACGTGAGGAAGCTGTGTTCGCGAGTCGACCGCTATTGGCTTAGAGGAGCGAGAATGGATTGTTATTGGTCCGTACCTCTGCTTACATCATCACCGCCCGGTCTGCATTATTGTTTACGTGTGTTTGTGTTTTTCTGTCCAGATGTGCTTCAGGTCTGTAGCCGGTTAGCTAACGGTGGAAGTGAAGCTGCTCAGTGTTGATTTAACGTCACCGTGAGAAACGTGAGAAGAACAGGCAGTTCCAGGTTAATGATGAGTCATTTTTAACGGGATGGTTTTTTCAGCATCTCACTTTCGTTATGTGTCGTTCATTTTACTGATTAGCCGTTTAAACGTAAGGGGAGAGATGTAATGACTGAAATCCCCTCTGCTCCTCTTGGGTGGCTGTGTTTCGGTTTCACTCCCTCTCTGATGCTGTTCCTCCCTCTGACACAGCTCTAGTGTCACCTGATTACAAAGTTACCGACACCGAGGTGGATATCTTTTTTATCACACAGAAGAAGAACGGACATTAAGTCCATGAACAGAAAGTAACGTCTGAATAAGGGACCCGGGTTTTACTTTGTTGTCATCAGCTGCTTCTGAAGCGAAACAGTGGGTGAAACTTTGCTTCAGCCCGTTTGAAGCTAATGAAGAAGCAGGTGGAGTTTTTCCTTTAAACGGCTGTGTCGTGATGTCGGACACGGAGAGGTCTCTGCCGCCCCTCCGGAAGCTCAGCTATGCGGTGGGACACTTTCTGAACGACCTGTGCGCGTCCATGTGGTTCACGTACCTGCTGGTCTTCTACCACTCAGTGCTGGGTTTCCAGAACACCAATGCGGGTCAGTCTTTGTTCTCATACAGACTGTTTGCACTTGTATTGGAGTCATATTTGCCCAGGAGGATCTCTACTCTGACTCCAGTAACAGAGTTGTGTTCTCTGTCCACCTCTGATTATTAAAGTGTATTACTGCAGTGATACTGTCTCACTGTGGTGCAGGTCTGCTGCTGCTGGTCGGGCAGATAGCTGATGGTATCTGCACGCCTCTGATTGGCTACGAGTCTGACAGAAACCCTGGATGTGGGAACTACGGCAAGAGGAAGACATGGCACTTAGTTGGTAAGTCAGACAGAAAGATGGAAGTTATTACACTATGACCCCTCTTTACTGCCCCACGGGTTCCAGGAATGATTTACCCTTCAATGCTAAATTGTAACTTCAGATAATACAGCTGTTCCATATAGGAAGCTAGGTAGGGAGATAACACATTTTTACAGCTATGTTTTTTTTTAAATATGTAATTATATTATTTTATTTTATGTTTCAAGTGTTTTTTCTAATATATAATAACTTTATTCTTATTATTGCTGTTATTATAGTAATGTTGTTATAAATAATATGTGATCTTACAAACAGCAGTTCAGTGTTTTATTTGTCACATGTCACATGTACAGTAAGTAGAGCAGTGAAATGAGGGTCGGACTCAGCAGCAGAAAAAAAACCTTTTACTCGATATATGAAAAATATTGCATATGGCAGAAAATGTTGCAATATACAAGCCTAATATTGATACACGCTGACACAAATTGATCTAAGTTTTAAAAGTAGTAGCAGTCTGTGAGTGTTCCACATAGTGGTGACATCCTGCAGTCGACCAGTGGAAGGTGAAAGTTAATCAGAAGTCCAGTGTCAGAGTTTTCAACTCTAGAATCAATGATATTAATGCCACGGGATCATCTGAATGAAAGCCAATACAAAACTAAGACAGTGTTTAGATTTATGTTGGAATGGAAAATGGAGCTGGTACCTGTTGTTTGTGTCAGTCAGCTGTTCTGCACATGCTATGCTGAAGGGTAAACATGTAACTTCTTAAAAAAAAAAAAACTGCTGTTTGGACTCTGTTGTTATTGATCCAGTTCAGGTCACACCAAGTTTTTCAAGACTCAGTAATGAGAGGTCTCAGAGGGGCATAAGTGGTCTAGAGGTGATCTGCCCCTACACAAATTAAATGACACAATATATTAGTGTACTACACAATAAATTTAAGATAACAATTGAGCTCAAGAACGTAGTGTCAGGTTATAACTAATAACACAGATTTAGTGTAATTACAATACTACATATTACTGATGTATAACTGACCCTGTTACACCTGACAGGTAAAAGTAACAGTGACACACAGGTAAAGCTATACTGTTAAAGGCCTACGAGGTCGTATCTACTGTAACAGAAGAGCTAACATGATCAGAATTCACACAGCCTCAGGTTGGTCATTGAGGGACAGGATGGCTATTTCTTTGCTTTGTTTTATAATAAATATTTAATTGTCTAAAATCCCAAATGTCCCGTACCATCAATTTTCATATTGTAGTAACGGCCACAACTAATACGAGGCTTCAAGAGGTTGTTCTCTACTTCCTGTCTCACAAACTAATGAGAGGCAGCTACTGTTCTGTACAGAGGAATGAAAACATGGAATGATTTGCTATCAAATATTTCACATGTAACAAGTCCAAGTGTTTTTTATTGTTATTTTTGAGCTGTAGCAAATGTTTTACTGACTGTTTAGATAAAGTGTAGGAACTCGTCGTTGTTGTTATTGTTTTCAGTAGTTTTACTGTCATTTATATTTGTTGTTATTTTCTTGTTCCTTTTTTTGTCTCTGATTTTAATTTACATCATTGTTTTTGCATTATGATGTCATGTTTATTGGAGTGGACCTCAGGGAGAGAAGTCGTGACCTTGGTAGCGGCTGATGAGGATCCAAAGTGTGTTATCCCAGTGTGTTTGACAGTGTAACACAACAGAACATCACTGAGCCTCATGCTCACATGCAGTGGGTGAAAAGTGCCTTTGACAACTTCAGTGGACTCCATTACCCATAAATCATGTGATGCAGGGTCAGATATCTGGATGTGTTAGTGTGTGTGCAGATGTTGTGAAGAGGTTCTGGTGACGCCTGCTCTGAAGTTTGAGTTGAGTTTCCTTAGTGGATGTGACTGAGCTCCTCTGCTACCAGAGGGTTAGAGATGAAGTGTTTTACAAACAGTATAAAATTACTGTTTTTGTGCCCTGTCTGCCTGTGTGTGTGTGTGTGTGTGTGTGTGTGTGTGTGTGTGTGTGTGTGTGTGTGTGTGTGTGTGTGTTATCCAGGCACCGTGAGCGTGATGCTGTCCTTCACCTTCATCTTCAACCAGTGTCTGGGCTGTGACTCTCTCACCCCTCAGTGGGCGAGCCTCATCTACTTCGTCCCCTTCATCATCATCTTTCAGTTCGGCTGGGCCGCCACGCAGATCTCCCACCTGTCCCTGATCCCAGAGCTGGTCACCTGTGAGCACGCTAAAGTCGAACTCACTGCATACAGGTACACTACACACAGTACACACAGTACACACAGTACACACAGCACAGGTGATCTGCTGGTTCTGAGTACAGTCTCTCCTCTGTGTGTTTGTAGATATGCGTTCACAGTGATTGCCAACATCACGGTGTACGCAGTGGCCTACCTGCTGTTCCATGTGCAGGCAGGAGAGGACGACGACCCGCTCAGCGACGCACTCGGACCAGCAGACATCCCCATCTTCAGGGTGAGGAGGATGGGCCCTCTCACTACTCTGTGAAATCACATTCAAATACATATTTTGACTCAGTCTTACCAACAATGTCCTCCACCAGTCACAGAACCTTGTCTTTGGTGAACAGACGGCGAACGACAACTTGAATGATGTGTGTGTTTCATTACAGTGTGTCACAGTCTCTGACACGGCACTGTATCGTTTACTTCATTAATCATTTAAATCTCCCAACATGGCAACAGAATTGGTCAGGGGCTAATGAGTGTGGCAGCCGCCCTCAGGACATTAGTTTTTAGCAGAAGTCCGCACTTCATTTCCTCGGAGGTGAAGTTTTCTTCTTCCTCCTCGTGTGTCTGCTGCGTACACCAGTCACCAAAAGTATGAAAGTTATTTCAGAGAGGCAAAATTCAAAGAACGGCTCAAAGGATAATTAACGATTTTTTTTTTTGACATAGTGTGAACAGAGGAATCTCTGGCACTGAGACCCCATCATGACATCATACAGGAATCTCCCTCTGATGGAGTCTAGGCACTGATGGTGGTGGAGGAGTTGAGCTGTAGCTGAGGATTTGGATGGATGGATGTGATGTGTATCAGGATTTCTGATTGGATTAAATCTGACACTGTAATGACAAGTCTCACAGAGGTGAAGGTGAGAAGAGTGAACACCCTGGAAGCTCAACAAGGAAACAACAGAAAAATGTAAATAAAGGAGTGAGAGTAAAGTCAGTCTTCCTGGTTGAATGTTTGCCAGCTGTGCTGTGTGACCAGTTCCCTGTGTGTTCTCACTGTGTCTAGATGTGACACTTGCACTTTACGAGCAGCAGTGGAGCTGCATGAGTCTGCATGTAAAAAAAGAGGAAGCTTAAACTGAAAATCAATCACACACAGGGGAAGTTATGAAAGTAAATACATGTTATCTGCCAGTTGGATCAAATGTGATTTTAAGTCAATGAGGAAAGAGAAAAGTTAACATGACTTCAGTGTTGACCCTGCCAATAAGACAGATATAGGGAAAGGCTGGCTGCTGTGGTGGTGGTGGTGGGGGGGGCGGGCTGGTTGGTGGATAGACTACAGCAGAGAGAGACAGAGTGGATTAAACATTCTTCAGCTGAGATGATCATTGGATGAGAGGAACAGATCCCAGTGAAATCATTGGATAAGAAAAGAGAGGTGGAACCTCAGTGTGATGGCAGAACAGGCCGACAGCCTTTCTGCTTGAAAGCTTCATATATTTCATTTAGTGCAGTGATATGTTTTTAGACTGTCAGTATAATGGAGAACATGATGATTGTTTTTTCATCCCATTAAATGGCACTTAGTGTTTTCTATGAAGAGGTCAGGGGTTTTATTTGAGTATTTATCACTAGTGACGCTGTTGGTTTTGCATCACAACAGAGACGTTGTATGTTTTACTACAGGTGTCGGCGACAGGCTGCACCCACACAGGGAGGGAGCCGGCTGCGTCACAGACTCTCACCTGTGCTGTGTTTAATGACAGAATCTGGCGTTGATCGTGCTGGGCATCGGCACCTTATTCTCCATCTTCTTCCACCTGGGAACCAGGGAGTGGAGACGTGGAGCTGGAGAGGAGGAGGGGAGGAGGAGTAGGACAGTGGAGGAGGAAGAGGAAGAGGAAGAGGGGGAGCGCAGGCCACTGATCCCTCGCCCAAACACCTCCTCATCTCTTCTTCAGTGGAAATGTTGGCTGCAGCAGCCGTCCTTCTACCAGGTAGGAGGAGTCAACCACACTGAACCACATCCTAATCTCTACTGTTATCAAAATAACACACACCAGAGCCTCGACCTCACCTCAACTTCTCCTCAACTTCTCCTCAACTTCACCTCGACTTCACCTAAACTTCACCTCAACTTCACCTCAACTTCACCTCAACTTCACCTCAACTTCACCTAAACTTCTCCTCAACTTCACCTCAACTTCACCTAAACTTCACCTCAACTTCACCTAAACTTCTCCTCAACTTCACCTCAACTTCACCTAAACTTCTCCTCAACTTCACCTAAACTTCTCCTCAACTTCACCTCAACTTCACCTAAACTTCTCCTCAACTTCACCTAAACTTCTCCTCAACTTCACCTAAACTTCTCCTCAACTTCACCTCAACTTCACCTCAACTTCTCCTCAACTTCACCTAAACTTCTCCTCAACTTCACCTAAACTTCTCCTCAACTTCACCTCAACTTCTCCTAAACTTCACCTCAACTTCACTTCAACTTCTTCTTAACTTCTCCTCAACTTCACCTAAACTTCACCTCCACTTCTTCTCAACTTCACCTCAATCTCTCCTCAGCTTCTCATCAACTTCTCCTAACCTTCACCTCAGCTTCACCTGAAGTTGCTCCTCAAATCACGCAGAACTTTTTTAAATGAGCAGTTTTATTTAGTCAAACATATAACAGAGTTGTCAGTGACAGGTGTGTGTGTCCCTGTGTGTCTCTGCAGGTGGCCTTACTCTACATGTCCACCAGGTTAATAGTGAATCTGTCTCAGACCTACATCTCAATGTATCTGATTAACACTCTGGGGCTGCCAAAGGTAAAACACAATCCTCATATGTTTGATATTTTATGTGAAATATTCTTTTCCTGAACATGTTTCTCTCCTCCTCTTGTTCCCTCTAACAGAAGTTCATAGCGACCATCCCGTTAGTGATGTACCTGAGTGGCTTCCTGTCCTCCTTCATCATGAAGCCTCTCAGTAAACTCATTGGAAAATGTGTAAGTAGAACCTCACACCTCAGCCTGGTTCCACACCTCTGAATCTCAGGTCAGCAGAGGTAGTCCAGTCCAGCAGACTACTTTCACCTTTGACCCTGAATCAATATAAAGAATAAGTCAGGCCATGGCCGAGTTCATTAAGAATCTCTGTTTTATCGTGTCTCCGCCTAATAAGTTTGAAATATACCAGGCCTCCCTCTTTACTTGTATACACTGCAGTGAACCACAATGTTAAAGCTTTGACCATGTTATCATGCATTCTTCATTCAGTGTTCATCCAATTAATGTATGTGTCCAGAATTTCTACCACAGATAAATATCTATAAATCTGCTTAATTCAGGTGCCTGAGTCAAAGTAATCCAGTGACTGTTGTATGTATCCATGGTTACAGTGCAAACAGAATCTGCCAGAAGCTCATGCAGCAACTTCTCATGGTGCAGATTTGCCGATCATATAGGTAAAACAATGTGGCTCAGGTGTAGCCCACACAAATCACATTCATCCCAGATGCAAATAAGAAAATGAAAATAACATGGCAGCGAAGTGCTGAGCTTCAAAATGTCCCATCAACGGGGCTCTTACATCTCTGGAGATGAAAGATAATATCTTTATCTTAAATAACTCTCCTCCTCCATTCAGACACAGATCACTGCTCCGTGTCAAACCTTTGGACTTACAGAGAAAAACAACAACAACTTTAAGTTATTCTGAAAACAACAAGAAAGTCAATCCAGACAAAAGTAACTTCGGACGGGTCGATTATCTCACCTCAGACATTCATGTATTTCTTCTACTTCTTCTTTTGTTTGAAGTGGGCGGTGACGTGTCTCCACGCTCTGTACCAATCAGAATTCAGTACCATTCAAATCCAAATGTGATGACAGTTGTGGGGTTGTTTCCTCATGTTGCTAGGCAACAATCTGATCAAACCACACACACACACAATCCGGATGGTGCAGATGAACTGAATCGTAACCTCTTTATAAATAATATCTAAGGATGTTTGATGCTTATTTCATTGTGAATATTTATAATATAATATTGACTACATATGTAACTATATCTAATAAAGAAATACTTTAATGTTTTAGGTCTTTTTGAGTCAGGAGAAGTTTTGAATAACTAAAACCTCTATTGTTATTATTATTTTTATCATTATTATTATTTTGTCTTTGTCATTGTCATTGATTGAACAGGGTAGAAAACATTAGAAACCCTTCTCAGTGTGATGCAGTCCAGAGCAACAACATCACTAACCTGAGAGGTGGAGGTTGAGTGACTGGTTCTCTGTGGGTTCTTCAGTGGGTTGATCCTGATCTGGTTCTGTGTCATCGGTTACATGGAAAGGAACACATCGTTAGATTTGACCAGAGCTGGATCTGAACCAGCACATGTCATACTTTGTGTGTGTCTCTCCTCTGACTGGTCCAGCTCACCTATTTCGTGGGCCTGCTGCTGATCATGGGGTTCTCCTACTGGGTGCTGTTGGATGACAAGATGGGTCAGAGGGTGTACGGGGCAGCGGTGCTGCTGGGGGCCGGCTCGGCCACCATCCTGGTCATATCGCTTGCCATGACCGCTGAGCTCATCGCCGATCAGACTGTAAGTGTGTGTGTGTGTGTGTGTGTGTGTGTGTGTGTGTGTGTGTGTGTGTGTGTGTGTGAGATAGAAAGAGAGGGGGACGTTGGTGTGATATAACCTCACTGATAGTGTCTGTCCACTGTCTTCAGCTCTCTGTCTCTGTCTCTGCAGCAAAGTGGAGCATTTGTTTATGGCGCCATGAGCTTCACTGATAAGTTGGCTAATGGAGCAGCTGTGATGGTCATACAGGCAGTGCATCCTTGCCAGTTAGTACACACACACACACACACACACACACACACACACACACACAGAAAGTTTATTGTTAGATGTATCCAGGATTTATTGCAAGACTGCTAAGGACATCAGTTTTAGCATCAGTGTTCCTAATAATCTGGTGACTGAGTGTATGCTCTGTTAATGTTAGTCATTATAGGACCTCTGCTAACATTAGGTTAGAAAGGTTCAATGATACCATAGTTACATTTTTCATATTAAAATGAGCTTTATTGACATGACCATGATTAAAGCGACTGCACACTGACTTTACGCCCCTCCATGTTAACAGATGGGACATGAGATCAATATGTTTCTGCAGCACCAGAGGCTGCAGATTCAGGACTTTCAGGACTGGAATCCTGAGACTGCATTTCTAGAACCCTAGGTTTTCGCTACAACGCCAAATTGGTTAGGGTTAGCATTGCTTTGCCATCTTTGTGTTTATAATACGTCCTCTGAACAGCTGCTTCTTCAGGGCAGACTGGAGGCCACAGTGACTCAGTATCATAAGGTGACGAGAGAGGAGGAGCTAGCTGGTTAGCATGCTAACTTCAGTAGAAGAAAAGAAACATGATAGAAATAAAAGCAAAACAAGAGTTAACATTGCTGTTTGTTTCCACCAGCTCTTGGTGAATAAGGGAATGAAGTCTGATGCTGAACTCAGATGTTAACGCGAAGGTTAGCTTTGTAGCAATAGCAAAACTTACAAATAGCTCCTTTAACAACAACAAAAAGTACATACACTATACAACATACACTACAATACAATACACATTTATATTACAGAACTACATGGTATACGATAATGAAAGATAAATATTGTCCAGGCAAATTAAAAAGTGGAAGAATATATATGAGAAGATCAGATATTGTTAAGAGGAGCAGAATTAACTCATGAGGATTTAGATTGTGAACGTGCAGTTTCTCCTCCAGACTGTGACGTGCTCTAACATGTTGTTGTCTCTCTCTCTCAGTACTGTGTTGTGTTGCCCGGCCTGTGTGTGGTTCTATCATTACATCATGGTCATAGTGACAGGGGGCGTGGCTGTCATCGCAGCTTTGGCCCTCTGCTCCATCCTCATCTGGCCAATCAGGATCAGACCCCGTGAGTTATACAGCTACATTAAAATGTGTTTGTGTAGTGTTTAGTTTATCTGCATATTGATCTGATTCACAGCTTCTTTCCTGTGTGTGTGTGTGTGTGTGTGTGTGTGTGTGTGTGTGTGTGTGTGTGTGTGTGTGTGTGTGTGTGTGTGTGTGTGTGTGTGTGTGTGTGTGTGTGTGTCTCTAGGGGGTGTGTCGGTCATCTCTGATGATGCAGCCAGAGTCAACTAATAGCCCCTCCCCCACCCTCCCTCAAACTGACTCCTGGTTGGACAGGTCTCGCCTGGAGGAGCATCTTTCCCTTTTCTTTCTGTTTTAGATGAATTTTTAGTTTTTCAGGGAGAAGTCTCAGGAGGATTCTGATTGGCTGCTTCTGATCAAGCAGGAGCTTTTTTTTTTTTTAACTTACAGTAACTGACAGTTTCAGTCATTTACAGCCTGGATCTAGTTTTTCCATAATTTTCCAGAAAGTCTTTGACTGCTCACAGAATGTTAATCACAAACATCAGAATAATGTAAGTTCATTTCATTACAGTAAAATCACTGAACACCTGGAGTCAGCTGATTACAAGAAGTGGGTGAAAGAGAGAGAGAATTGTGAAAGAATGAGGCGTAATGAAAACGTCTTCCTGATTGAGCTTCATGAATCGATTGATGGAAAATTAATCAAACTATTCTGATAATGAATCATTTTTCAGTATTTACTGGCTCTAGCCTCCTAAGTATAAAGATTTGCTGCTTTTGTTTTATCTTATTGTAAACTGGATGTTTCCTGGACTGTTGGTCCAGTGATTTAAATGCGTCTGTTTCAGCTCTCAGAAGATGTGATGAGCATTTTTCACACGTTTCTGACATTTTATGGAAAAAAAAATGATGAAAAGAGAAAAATGAGCTTTACAGTGTAGTGATGCAGGCAAAGGAAGGTTGATGGCAATTATACAGAACTTTGGAAAATGATGAGAAAACAGGCTCCGGGATCAAGAAGTTTATTTTGCAGTCTTGTCTGCTGTATTAGACGGTGCAGACACTGTGAGCACAGCTGAACTCAGTGTGGATCACTCCACATGACAAAGGGAACTATCTCTCTGCTGCTGCACAACATCTGATGAGGGACAAAAACCAGGTGACGAAGGGAACTAGATTCAGTGTGTGGCATCTTCAAATGGTCCAGCTGAGAAACACCAAAGAAGAAGAAGCATAGACCACCTTAAATCCTGTCAGTATTTAACAACATCAGCTCGTTAGCGACGCTGATGAGACAGAAAACTAAATTCCACAAATCTCTCCTGTGATCTGTCATTAAAGGGTCATTGCACTACATTTTCTTCCACACGACGAGGCATTGTTAAACGGCTCCATTTACAGTGGCACGTGAAAACTGACCTTCAGATCCACAGAGTGAAGCCTCGCTGCAACGCACAGATGGCACTTAAAAGAAAAGAAATTAACCTTGCACTAACCATAAATGTTACTGTTGGAGCAAAAAACAAATCAGTCAGTTCATCTTTTCTCAGCTGACTGAAAGGCAGCCCCTTCACAGGCTGTTGGGTCAGTTAACATGCACTTGTTAATCTGGCTAAGAGCTTGTGTCCCAGTAAAGTCTCATTTACTGGAGCTGTATAGTTGTTTTAAAGCTGGTGCAGTGGGCAGGAGGGATTCTGGGAACAACTTCCTTTTATGTAGAAATGTTTCTATTTTGATCATTTTCTTTGTTTATAATCGAACCAAATGTAAATGAACACAACAAATGTTTTTATAATCAACACAAACTGGAAAATCAGAATGGGCTATAAAGTCAATACTATCAATAGCATCCATATCATATGTGAATATCAATATAAGGGAATCACAGTAGTAAATCACCAGAGTGGGTACTGGTGTTTGACTGGAAGCTATGGGAAATCTGTGTTCACTTTCAGTTGAGTACAAAACAGGTCTTCTGTCATGTATTCTGTGTGTTTGCAGGACTTCTGTGATTGTGCTGTTGTTTTATAAAGGGACTCACTAAATAAGTTTCATCTGGTGAAACTGAAGCTGTGTCTGTGTTTGACTTCAATTCAGAACTGTTTGTCATTTACATCAGAGCATTAAGTGAAGCACATTAACACCATGAGAGAAAACGTTCAATAAAAATGAAGACAGGCATTTCAGTGACAACTGGGCAAATTCATTCAGTTGAGGAAGATGATGTGATCATCTAGAATCACCTCCTGGTTGTTCCTCCACCAACCAGCCAAGTGACAGAAAACATGGCCACAGTCTCTCCTTCCTGAGCTAGTGTTAAATAATGACATCATGAACATTATGACATCACAGAGAAGTTGACGTTTGACCTTTTGGATATAAAATGTCATCACTTCATCATTTTATCCTATTGGACATTTGAATTAAATTGTGTCATAATTAGGGAATTAATTCTTGAGTTATGGCCAAGAATGTGTTTTGGTAGGTCACAGTGACCTTTGACCTTTGACCACCACATTCTTATCAGTTCATCCATAGGCATAAAATCCATCATGGAGAACTTTATGGTCCAAGACGCTTTTTGGTAGAGCTGGACTTGTGTGTCAGATTTCAAGTCAATCAGACTTATTGTGTGAGGGGTGTGGCCTGCCACTCTTTCTTTTTTAATAAATCCACATCAATTTCTAAAGTTCTTTATTTTCGCATAAAGATGCAACATAACAAAATGTGACAAACTGAAGAGTCTGAACGGAATCTCTCTGAATGCTCTGTATTACTGAGTGTTTTCATATGAAGACAGATCATTTTCTGTGGGTGAATATCCTGGAGTGTTATTCTCACAACACATTGACACACACTCCCTGCCTAGATCACACATCAGACAGCTGCAATGTTTCTCATTTTGTTTGAATTGGCACTACTTGTACAAATTATGAATGACACTTGGAAAACAAACTGGAGATCATCACCTGACTGATCCAATCTGTGCCTCTACTCACTGAAAATGACTGAAGTGACTGGTGGTTGTCATATAATAAAACGAGGAAGTCAAAATCTGTCTGGTGCTTCACAGGCAGCAGAGCGCTCCTTCCTGGTTTGACTGGTTTGTCTTGTGTAGACAAGAAAATTCGACTGAATACTAGAGGTGTCTTATCACTTATATTGTGCAGATAAACAAAGAATTAACAGAACACAGGGGCAGAATCTCTGCTTTCAAGGCATACATTTGATATGTCAAATGTTTTATCATCTATCATCCAAATCAGAGGTTCGAGTATTTAATACTGTAAACCCCTGCAAAGATCAGGCCAAGTCTGTCAGTGTGGCGTCCTGAACTACAGACAACGTAGTGAACGGTTATCATCAGAGGTCAAAAATATAGTTGAACAATAAATAATAATGTCAGTCAAAGATGGAGTGTTAAAAGGAATGTAAAGCTTCATGACGGCCAGTCTCTAAAACTTTTTCTCTCTCTGGCTGTTCCCTGACATCACTCCAAGTTTGCACTGCAGTTTCTGTCCATTTTATTTCAGTGGCAGATTGTGAGTGTGTGAATGTATCCACTATATAGTCACCTCCACAATGGAACGAAAAAAGCAGTGTATGTGACATGAATGCTGCTAATAATTCCATAATGCAAATACATGCTGCATTTTATACATGTGAAAATTACCGTCACACATCTGTGATGCCAAATCATGTGAATGAGTGATTTCAGATGCTTCAATCACATTATCTTCAACTTCAAGTGTCCGTGTCTTCATCAAAAACCTCAATAGAAACAAGTCTTCGACTTTATTGTGTCATCCATCACATTCTGTTTATGTGACTTATTGTCTTTTCTCATATTGTCAAACAAACGGAACTAAAAACTAAAAGTAGCGTTAGCTAGTTCGTTAAAATGCTGAAAGGAGCTATATGTAAATTTTGATATTGCTACATAGCTAACGTTAGCATTAAAATCTATTTGATTACTACTTGCTAAGAGCTTCAGTCATTGTTGAAAACTTACAAACAGCTTCTGTAACAAGGGTTTATGCAGTGCTGCTTCAGCAGTATGTGGATAATTAAACTGCTCTGGTTTAGTTTCATGAAGAAAGGCTGGTGCTCAGTGTGTTTAGCGACCAATGTTTTCAGTTTAGCTAGCTTACATCATGGCTTACATACATGGGAAACGTGGTCAGGAAAAGGAAATGTTGCACGGGGAACAGGTGGGTGAAAGCTTTATAAATAGCTTTCATTACACTCCATTTTAAGTAACAAAATTATTTGCTGATGAGATCTGTTATATTTCTAACACATCTGATTTCCTGTCTTTTGTCAGTTGAACAGCAGCAACAATTACTTATTTAAGTAAGTATTATTATTACTTTAATAATAATATTCTCTTCAATCTAAATAATTATCAGTAAAGTGTTTGATTGCTTCTTGTTGTGTGATACATTCAATATTTAAGAAGCACATGAATCCTGGTTTCTCCTCCTCTGCTCTGTCCTGGTGTCAGGGAGCGCTAGCGTTCATCTTGTCCTGGCAGCTGTCCCACAGGTTCAGCAGTCTGTTGTCCTTGTTGGTGCAGAAGTCGGTGAAGTCTCTGAGCAGGCGATCGGCCAGCCTCTCGTCACCCAGCATGCCCGTCCTCCAGGCTTTAGTCAGCATGGTGTTGTAGGCCCAGTAGTAACCGACCCGCTCCTCGCCGCCGAACGGCCCGTGGCTGTTGGAGGTGGTGGAGTTTCTGCGCCGGCGTTGCTGCCCACTGGAGTACTTTCTCTTGGAGTACGGCAGCTGCAGGAACACGGTCCCTGACAGAGAAGAAGCAGTGTGGGATTTAAGCTTCACAGTGTTTAGTGATCAAAAAGTGGTTTGTGTGTTTTCAGATGAGATGTGACAAACCTGTTACGTGAATATACTGGGGTTTGTTCTCAGACGGGAAATTAAAAGCAGAAGCAGAAAACTTGTCATGCACGAAGCCAAATCTGGAAGAAAGAGAACAACGTTTAGCCTACACATTTTTGCAGAATGTAAAATTCTGAAAGTTCAAAAATTCAGAAATTGTTTTTGGTATGAAGTGATATTTGTGCTTCATTCCTAAGCCAGCAAGAGTTTGTGTAAGGACATAAAAATATTTTGTGTTTCAGAAAAGTGTTATTCGAACTTCTTGGTTAACTTTTCATCTGTTATTAATATATTTATTTTAAGGCTTTAACAGTTACTATGAATTGAATAAAATGAATAAATCTAAATCTAAAGTACAATCTGTTTAACAGAGTGTAGTGCATCTAATTTTCAAATAATGTTTATAAGGTGGTTAACAGAGTTAATACATTTTTTACAGGCACTCATAAGCACCACTTGCTTAAAACAATAAAGATAGAGTTAAAGTTCAGTTGTTTATAGCCGGAAGGAAAACACAAAATGACTGTAATGCTTTGGCTGTGTAGCTGGTAATCTTAACAGCTAGATTAGCTATTGTTTATCCAGCAGTGTGTGTAACCGAACACAATAAACTGTTACTTCCTCCAGTGCTTCTTTATTTACCCAGTAATCAACAATAACCTGGAGGCAATCAGAAACAATCTCCTCCATTTTTCTGATTGGCTGTAATTGTGTACTTACAGTTATAGTCACAACTTTACAGACACTTAGGTTGAAGTCATGAAAACTCAACGACTCCACAGATTTCATGTTATCAAACTATAGTTTTGGTAAGTCAGCAAGGTCATCATCTATGTTGTGCATGACACAAGTCATTTGTTTCCAGACAGATTGTTTCACTTTCAATTTTCTCTATCACAACTCCAGTGGGTCAGAAGTTTACATACATTAAGTTGACTGTGCCTTTAAACTATCTATAACTAAATATCCTGTATCAACATAACCTGAGAGGCTGCTCAGCATGAAGTCAATGCTCCACAATCACACCATAAAAAAGCCAGACTACAGTTTAAACTGCACATGAGACAAAGATCTTAGTGTCTGGAGAAATGTCTCTGTGGTCTGATGAAACTCAAACTGAACTTTTTGGCCATAATGACCATCATGGAGAAGAAAGCTGAGGCTTGTAAACAGAAGAATGTTATCCCAACTGTGGTGCAGGGGGGCGACAGCATCATGTTGTGTGGGGCTTTGCTGCAGGAGGGACTGTTGCACTTCACAAAATAGATGGCATAATGAGGAAGGAAAATCATGTGGATATATTGGAGCAACATCTCAAAACATCAGCCAGGAAGTTAAAGCTCGGTCGCAAATGGGTCCACATGGACAATGACCCCAAGCATAGTTAGCAAAGCTGTGGCAAAATGGCTTGAGTACAACACAGTCAGAGCACTGGAGTGGCCATCACAAAGCCCCCACTTAAGTCCAATAGAAACTGTGCGTGCAGAACTGAAAAGACGTGTGAGCAATGAGGCCTCAGTCCTGACTGAGTTCACCTGTTCTGTGGAGGAAGGGACGATTCTAATCAAATACTAACAAGTGTCTGTAAACTTCTGACATATTCTCTCTACTATCATTGTGACATTTCACATTCTTAACAAGTAGTGCTCCTAACCTACCTGAGACAGATGATGTTTATTAGGATTAAATGTCAGGAAATATAGATGATAATTTCTCTACCAAATATAATTGAAGTGAAAAAATCTCAAAATATTCCAGTAGAAGCTCAGGAGGGAAACACAGATGTGATGTCACAGGTTAGTTACAGTGAGAGCAACAACCTGTACAGTATGGCCTCCTGAAACAGTTGCATCCTGTCCCAGTATGTCTCTGGTTCAAACCCTGGTAGAAAAGACAAAGCAGACAGATGTAGAATGACTGTACACATCACACACATGAACACAGACCTCAGTCACAGAGCATCTCTACCTTCAAACAGGTTGTCCTTGCCACTCTTCAGCAGACACTGGATGTTCAGAGGGATGAAGAGCTGGGCTCTCAGCGGATCTCCATACAGGTACGACGTCAGAGCGAAAGGAACCTCCAGCACAGGGACCAACAGGAAGCCACAGGAGGCTGCTTTCCTGTGCCAGCCTTGAACCTGACAGATAACAGCTGATTCAAAACTGACAGTTCAGTCTGTAGAGCTTCTCTTTTATTTTACTTTTAAGTTCACAAGGTGACAGCAACATCAGTGCAGACTCCTCTGAGTGTTCACCTAATGTCAAACCCTTTACTCTGTGGGACAGACTATATATGATAAGATCAACAATTTGTGACAGTAACTAGCAAATGAGCTAACAATGATTTTTTTAAATTATCATTGTCCCTTTGTGTTCTGTTTTATTGGTGACCTTGGATTTATGAGGTTTTAGGTGTTTTTCTATAACAAATAATAATAAATAAATAACCATTTTTTTATATTATGAAAAATAATGCATGTGACATGAAACATTGTGATATTTGATATTATCAAATATCAGCCCAAGTCTAATAAGCAGCCTAATGTAATCTCAATATATGGTATCAAAAGTTTTTAAATGGGGTTTTCTAGATCAAATTAGTTGTTTTATTGGAAAAAAACAAGTTCAGTTCCACTTTGTTTTTATACACAAAATCAATGTATGCATTATTGACCAATTATTTCAATTTTTAGGGACATTAGGGATTCATAAAATGAACCTACACAAATGTTATTTTTTTGGCAAAGACTAGTTTTATGTGAAAATGTCAGTCAGACCATTATAATTTAAACAATCTCAAAAAGATGCAGTGTTTTATAAAATGAATTTTCCCTAACCTTCTTAACTTCTTAACTTCTGCAGAAATTTCAACTGAACATGCTGTATTTCTATAAATATGAATGCATCATCAGAGTATATTTGCTACCATTCTTTCAGTTCTTGCTAAAGAACATTTCCCCTTTGCAGAAATGTTCTTCCTCATTTAGTATAAACTGTTGTCATATTCAAATCAAAAGACCATGAAAGCAGCTGCAAAGATTAAATATCAGGGTTTTTTCTGTGGTCTTTCAGTCATCTGGTTGATTTTTTAGTGTAATCATTGATTCTTTGACTTTCACTTCCAAGATTTTTAATTTCTTCAGTACTCCCTGTATCACTGCCCACAACCCAACCGAAACTGTTCCAATGGAAAAATGTCTGTTTCCTGTGCTCTTGTGTTGCAGACTGAAAATGCTGGGTGTGTTTGAAAAGATGTTATTGATCACCACCCCCACCTGCCCAGAAATAGAATCTCACTGTAGAAATAATTTGATAATTCTGGCCAAAAAGACTCATACATATGTATTTCTCCTTGTCACATCACACGACAAAGAAGAACATTAACAGCATTTTACTTTTGAAATCATTACAATGTGTAGTAATAATCCACATGTTGGGTTTATTAATCTGTTTTCCCCTACGTTTTTTACATTTGTCCTCAGACCCAAACGTTTAAACATGTATCATTTACAGCTGTAAAAATAAATAAAATACATCTAGTGCCATGCTGCACTGATCTATGAACCTTTAGCTTCATGTAAAGGAGACAACACCAACATTTAACGGTTAATTATCAATGATATCAAAAAGAAAACATCCTTCTATACAGATGATGTAGTTATATTTTCCACAGAGCTGGGGTACATTGGTTTGTTTTTTCTTACAAAGGTTTGTACTGTGTTTGTGACTCTCTACTCTCAGTTCTATGGATCTTTTTCCTTCATCATGTTTGATTGTTGTTACTTTTTTTTTTCTTCCTTTGGTCTTTAGAAAAATAATTTATTCTTTGGTTAGAACCTGAGTGCTGCTGCAGTATTCAGGAACCTGTCAAGTTACACACTGTATACACTGTACGCTGGTTGGAAAGGAAGTTTTGATTGAAAGAAAGTTACCATCTCAAAGAGCACTGCAGCAGTGACGGCCATCCAGTGCAGCTTGATCTCAAAGGCAGCGTTGAGGGAGAAGTTTCCATGGTAATAACAGCTGCACCATTCAGTTCGGTCGCTGCGGTTGTTCACATCCACATCCAGAGTGACTGTCTTCTGCTCCGGGACTGTAGCAGCTGGAGGACAGAGGGAGGCAGGGAGGGAGGTGGAGAGACAGGAAGACAGGAGGCCAAGAAAGCAAAAGGAGGAGGGATGGATGGATGGAGGTATAATGGGTAGATAGAGGAGTTAGAAATGAGGTGGTGAGCGTTGGATGGAGACCCTGTCTTTCACTACTGAGTAATGAGCAATCTAAATTATATATACAACTCACTGGAGACATCCTGCACTGTCTCCTGAACATACAGACTGAGTTCTGCTCAGATCTGATGAAGGGGGATAAGAGTCCTCAACTGTTGAAACATGCTTTGTGAAGAAGGAAAAAAGTGAGTGATTGGTCTCACTTCATCAAACAGAATCAAACCAGCTGAAGTGTTCGGCTTCGTTGAGCTTAAAACCTGTCGTTACTCATGGCTCTTACTTTGGGGGACTGAGCTGCTTCTTTCTACAACCTGATAACTGTCACTTGTGGCTATATCCATTATTATTACTGTTGTTATTATTTGGAAAACTCACACTTGTCTTTCCCCTAACATGACAAGCTTTGTCATTCAGTGTGTGAATTACACTCAGTTACTGTCTTTAGTTATCTTCTACACTTCCTTTAATCTCAAATAAAGATAAAAAAGCATGAATGTTTGCATTGTCTCAGTTCACAGAGAGGTTTCCTGGTATAATAAATATCAATTATAACAACAAATAAGCTGTAAATGAATCAGTGTCTAATGAATGACTTCAGTGCCACATTAATACTATTCCAGGAAACCAGTCTACAGCATCAGACCAGGAAAGCATTAAAGCTGTTGTTTTAAAGGTTAAAATGTTTTGAATGAACAGAGGTAACAAATGAAGCTTTCAGCAGTTTATGAAGCGAGAATCGAGCTGAAGCTGAAACACTGTCACAACGCGGCGTGTTGTGATCATGTTTCCTGTTGACCAGCCAGCAGGAGAGCGACAGGTGAGGACAGTGCATACCACAGCACTACTGAACCACAGCCGCTAACACCACAGCATGCACACCAACTACTACTACACACACAGCATGCACTGATTTGACGGTGGAGGTGGAAGAATTTGATCAGATCAATCAGAGTGATGCCACTGTGGATGGATTCATACGACTACTACTACAGAAACTGCATGCTCTACACATGTGGAAACACACCACCAGCTGTTCACTGCAGATCTACAGTCCACTGTCATGACAGCTGAGTCCAGTAAGTGTCACAGCAAGAACATAATGATGGTTATGGACAATGACGAATATGATGTGATGAACTGTTACATGGATCAGTTCTGTGGTGCCACTGTGTGAGCAGGATGAAGAGTTATTATTGTGAGTGTTGTGTCTGTTGGTTATGAACATGTGGGGCTCATTGTTTCTAGTTTTCTTTTTAATCTGGTTTTATCACAACCCAGTCATAGAACTGTAACCACTGTATTCTTTTACTTTGAGGGACTCAGTTGATCCACATTTTCTTTCAGTTTTTCTCGACATGTTTTAACTCTGGGAGCACCGTCTGTGCCGTGTTTGTTTTTTAAAAGACAATCTTATTCACAGGAAACTGCAGTGACCGAGGGGCAGAGTGTGTTTTACTTTCAGCCACGGAATTGAACAAGACAGAGGCCTACCTCCGTCAGAAGGTTACTGAGAAGACATAAGGCAAACTCCTAATATGACATGAATCCAAACCAACAGAAATACTGACACTCATTACAACTAGAATTAGCACCTCGCAGTTCTACGCCTTTCCTTCTGTCACAATCTCCTCAAAAACATGTTTTGTGAGGTCACTGTGACTTTGATCTTTGACCACCAAATTCTATCACTTCATCGTTGAGTCTAAGTGAAAGCTGGTGCCAAATTTGAAGAAATTACGTCAAGGAGAAACAGACTAGCAACATACGGACAACCTGAAAACATAACGCCTACAGCTGTGGCTGTAGGCGTTATTTAACTGCACTTCATCTTGCTTCAGTGTGTTTCTCAGCACCTCCGTCTTCCTCTCCATCTTGTGTATTATATTGCTGTAACTCGGTAGGATAGCCACTGTGTGTCTCAGTGGGCTCAGTGTTGTTTGCCTACAGTATCATCACAATATAGTCCTAACTGTCACTGCACTGACATGCTCCTTCTGAAGACATCCAGCTATTTTTCTGGTGAGAATTTGGACAAACCAAAAACATTGAGCCTCAGGTAGATGTGGATGAATGTTGCATGGAAGCTTGAGGGTTCAAATGAGGCTGTTCAATATTCCCATGGGTCATGTGATGTGGGATATTGGCCAGAGCAGAATGTACTGCCATGATATACACAGAAATGATCTGCAACAGTAGTAGAACAACCAGTCAGGATTTATGGTAAGTTTCTGAACAACCAAGCTCCTTAACACAAATGTAAATACTGGACCCAGACAGTCTCTGAAGTGGACTTGAGTATGATCTGCATCAGACTGAACGAGGGACAGGGCCATGTCTCCTCTGCAGTGTGGGCTGGGCTGGGGGGATCGGGCTGGGTGTACCTAGCAGTGCAGCGGCCTGGCTGCGTCCTCCAAAGCTGCGGCTGAAGGAGCTGTGCCTACTTGCGTAGGAGGCCGGCCGGCTGGGCAGCCAGGGCAGGAGGAAGGCCGGGAGGTCACAGGGTCGCCGCTCCTCCAACACGAAAGCCACCTCGAACCACTTCCTCTGGAACAGGGCGAAGTCCTCCAGGGCGGCAGCGGACCAACCTCCAGGTGCTGTGGGGGGGAGCTGGGAGGTCGCGCCTACAGAGGGCAGAGAATGACACGAAAACACCCCCTCAAAACCTCCACAGGAGAACAATCACATGTTTCTCTAGTTATCCAACATTAACTCTAGGTATATACAGGACATGACAGCGTGTGCAGTAAGCCCTACCACCTCTGTAGGCCTTGTTTTCATGGCAGTGCAACGACCAGTGTTAGCAGTGCACAGATGGGAGGACACACACAAACAGGTGGGAGGTTCATTCAAATGAGACAGTGCAGCAAAGTGTTGGTGTTTAAGTGGAAAATGTATTTCAGACTTGACATTGACCATGTCTGTTTCTGGTGAAGGTCAATCTGCTGCCACTTGTGTGAGTGATTCTTACATTATCTGCAGATTTATACTGTATCTGACCACCTTCTCCTACATTTCATCCAATCCCTGCAGCCTTCTGAAGTGACAACCTGGATGTCACCACAGTGTATACTCTTGCAAACAATGTTTTACTCCAGGGCACTCACCTATTCGTCGACATTATGCATCACAATGGAACCCTTCAGTGTATGTCCTCAGTTTGAGCAGAGAAGGACGGTTGTTAAATCCCTTGTTAAGCTGCCATTGACAGCCATCCTCCGATATATACCTCTACTTACTCACCGATCATTCCACAATGGAAGCCACTCATTCACAACCTAGCAATCTCACAAGTGGACTGGACTGGAATGACTGACTGACGCAGGAAAAATATTTATTTTTTCTGGCTTGAGGTTTTTTGTTTGTGTGCAAATAACTGAATTGTATTTTACTGGTCCCTAAACAAGCCAAATTTAAGTTTCTTTTTTGTCAATCGTGTTTTACCTGGACTGAAAATAACTGAAGTAAAATACGAATGGAATTTTGAGTTGGTTTAGGGACTTTGGGATTTGGGAATACTTAATGAATATCTTTAAACATACAAACATTTTGGTTTTTGCAGTAAGATTTTGTGCTTGTGTTTTTCTTTGTGGGACTTGAATACAGTCATTCAATGTGTAAGTGGGGCACATTTTTGTTGCGCACCCTTTGTGGAGTTTGATGTAAACATTTCAAAAGGGAGAAAAACTACCAACAAAACAAAACTTAAAAAGTCAAACTGTCACAATCAGTCCCGTGTGTGAGCGCCTCCTTTCCAACTTTCTTTTTTGCAGCAGTAGGGTTTCATATTTTATTCTGGAAAGTTAAATAAAAACCCACACCACCTGCCTGGCTGCAGATCTGCGGTACTGAGGATCTGAGGATCATGTTGTTCTTCACCATCCAAACAACAACCTCATTTCCTGCAGAAGTCTCTTTCCATTTGTTGGGCTGTTATCACTGCATCACTATGATTGGCACAGCACTTTTTTGGTGGGATGAGGCCAGTGATGTGACTGGTTAAGAGTGAATTTATTAATCACCGCTCCCTCTGATTTATATTTCCAGTCAGACTTTTTGAAGTTTGTGCTGCTCGACATGAAACAAAACGCTTTGCACTTGTTGTTGCACGTGTATGGTTAAAACAGGACCCTGGGTGTGTTATAAATCCACTCACCGTCCTTCTCTCCTACTATCCTGTAGAAGTAGAAACCGTAGACAAAGGTGCGCATCGCGTCTCCAGAAGCATGAGCCACTAAACCTTCATCCAGCATTTTCTGCACAAACCAAATAGAAACCTTTGCTATACACAACACACCATCTTCAATTGTACTACAGCAACGTTAGCACCCCACGCACCCGCACACACACACACACACACACACACACACACACATTTGTGACATTAGTAAAGTTTGTACAGACAGCTCTTACCTGCATAATGTCCACAGCCATCCCCTGTGTGGCCACTCCTTCCACATTGTTGACCAGCCAATGAACGACCTCAGCGCTGATGAAGCAGTTGCATGGCAGACCCTTCTGCTCCGGCAGCAGCTGTACACCTGTCCTGTAACACCAGACACCGCAGACATGCAGCTATCTGAAATCACTGTTCTCCAAACAGGAACAACCACACTTCTCATAGTTAATGTCTTTTTCTGTAATGAGGCCCTCATAGTAAAGAATACAACTTGCATCATCATTAATGACCTATAGTAAAATGTAGGTCTTTACTCCAGTCAGTGTTTCAGAGGCTGGGACAGATAAGTACAGATAATCATTTCCTAGAGGTAAAATAAGCCTTTATCTGTGTGTTTTTATCTGTGAAGGGAGCACTGAACACTAAATGACTATACATTCAGCTATTTCCAAATACATTTTTATGTTCCCATTAGCTGCCCCACATACCATTTTGGTCCTATGAAAATAACTGAAAAATGCAACACCTTGTTTTCTTAGTATCTTCATGTCCATAGTGGTAGAGATGAGGTCAGCAGTAAAGCAAGTGCTGTACCTGACCCTTGTGGTGAAGAGGGAGCTGGGATGTGTTGTTATGTAACTGCACACTGATTACAGTAACCACATGAAAGGAAGATGTGTAGGTTTTTTGTGACCCACTGTAACTCTGCAGGACACAACTGACTGTCAAACATGCACAACAACAAATCTCACGTGGGATGTTTGATGGCTTCCAGCAACTCATAGGGTGTTGAGGAGGAGTTCAGAGAGAGGGCTCCCGCTGCAGACTGGCCACTGTGAACAGAACATCCATTTATCAGATATTCTCACAGGAGTCCATCGCAAACCCTCAACACTGGAGTGTTTGAAAACAACAACAACCCATGAAGTACAGCATAAACAGACCACACACACAACTTAACCATACCAGGACAAAACAAGTTTTCAGACTCATCATAATTTATGATGCGTGCTAGACATGTTTTGTTCCAGCTATTAAGAGTGTCTGTACATGTAGTAAAAGGTTACCTGGTGTCTGTGCTGCTGCTTGCTGCAGTCTCTCCTGCAGGCTGTGCTGCTGCTCCACCTGTCAGTCCAGACTGGACTCCCTTATCTGCAGCCTCGTTAGCTTCAGCAGGCAACTACACAATTAGGATACACTTCGCTAAATGAGCTGCTTCAGTTTATATCCCCAGATCAGAAAAAAAAGAAAAGAAGCATTGTTCTCACTTATATCTGATTGAATCCAGCCATACGAATGCTTTTATTTGTCAGCTTCTGAAGTTTCTGCAGATACACTGACACGATCCAGTGCAGGTGAAGTGAGTTTTGCTTGTGTTGCTCAAAACATTTAAACAAAACGTTTAAAAAATCATCTACTTCCAGAAATAACTGGTGCTCTTACTCTTACTTACTAATTCAGAGACATTACTCGTACTACTTTTCAAAGTGTATCCTGTGGTGTATCCACAGTAAATGAGACACTGTTACTGAGACTCACTGATATGTTATGTCTTAAATGTAGTTATTAAATGTTGTGAGCAGCGGTGGAAGAAGGATTCAGATACTTTATTCTTAAGTAAATGTGGAAATTCAAAATACTTTTTAAGTCAAAGCAGAATTAACAGAAAAAGTGCTGATTATGAATCCTGTCAGTGTTCATTTTTTATACATTAATGGTGCATTCAAATATAAGCAGTCTGACAGTTTTAGTTGTTTTAGATGGAGCAAATGACCTGACCTTTAGGATCAAACCAGTGAATTATTCTGTTTGGTAGTTTAAACAATAATAATAACGCATCAAATGTTATAAAGTGATAATATTTTTATATGCTCCTGCTGACACACAGTACAAATACACCCACACAGGTGTTTTCACTTCACTAAACTTCTCAGTACAAAGTGGACCTCACCAGATTTGCCTTATGAGGGCAGGACCATCTACCCTGTTATCATTCTAATTAGTACATAGGTTTTATGCAGGGATTGATCTGATGTCACTAAACTCTGACTAGATGTCGAATCAGACAGAGTGGTCATAAACACCTGTGTAGGTGCGCAGAGCCTTTACTTTGTATAGTCACTAGTAACTATAGTTGTCATATAAATCTAGTGCAGTAAAAAGTACAATTTTTCCTTCTCAAGAGTTGTGAAGTAGAAGTATAAAGTTGCAAAAAATGGAAATACTTCAGTAAATTGTAAGGAACTACAAATACTATACTGTATATATGTATATAAAGTTTGCATTCCCCTTAGACCCTCGATGAAATATCAAAAAAATCTATCCATATAGTACAGTTAAGCTTCAAAATAGCGTTCCATAATTATCTAAATATGTTTCTAACCAAAGACCCTTTTATGGTATGGCCACATTGTTAAAATAGCTGAGTCCAAGTCAAAATGTATCTTAAATATCAAGCTCAAACGTTTACATCCCCTTTGATGAATCTTCTACATAATTCATTATAATATTTAAAATCAGGTGTCTGGTTTTGTCACCACTTGATGAGTGGCAACAAGTGTGTTCAATTAGGCTTGTGTTTTATATTTGCACGTGGGTATAGACGTGAAAGATGTTCATGCAGTTTGCTGAGCGCAACCACAACAATGGGAGCAGGGAAACAGCTGTCAGAAGACCTCAAAATTAAACTGGTAAACTTTGATAAGCTGTACAGGGATATAACAATATTTGAAAGCATTTTGGGATACCACTACCAACTGTGAAGACCGTAATCCAAACATGGAAGAAACATGGACATATGAAAAGCAAAAATCCATATAGGCAAATTGAATAAAAGTTTACATCTCCACAGTCAAGTGCAGGCTGCACAAGTCTGTAATGTTTGAGAGAAAAGCAGGCAGGAAGCCACTGCTTACTCCTAGACACAAGGCAGCATCCTCAAAGGATGCTAAAGAGCATGTGAACAAACCAAATGAGTTTTGAAACAAGATTATGTGGTCTGATGAGACCAAAGTCTCATTTTTGTTACTTTTGAGGATGAAGGAACATTAGTGCCAACTGAACATATATAAAATAAATATTATGTTGATGAAAACAAATTTTTTGTTTTTACTGTTTTTGTCATTTTACAGTAAGGGGATGCACTCAACTGTACATATATATATATATATATACACTGTATATGTGTGTGTTTTTTCTTCTCATTTTTATCTCTCTATTTCTCTCTTCCTCTTAATAAGTCACATATATATACTTTTTTGAGATATATCAATAATAAAAGTCAAAATATAAATCTATAGCAATAACAAAAAGCTGTCAGTTGTTTTGTCCCACTGTAGTAGTGTATGCCGTCATGTTATGTTACACATGTATGTAACACTCTCTTTGTCTTTGTCTTGCTTCACCGAAAAAAACACCACAAACTCAATTACATTCACCTCCACTGTATTGGGGAAGAGCCAGATATTTCAAAACCTGGACAAAAATCAAAACAGATAGTTTTGACGTACAGATAAAACCAGAGAGAAGTGAGAAACAACAACCAACCCAGTCCTGAGATCGTGCATGGAAACAGGTTTGAGTGAATGAATCCTGCTGTGATACAGAGCATGTTAGTTACACCAGGATCACACTTACTATTATCATTATTATTATCATTATTATTATAATTGTTATTATTATCTACAGAACTGAGAACAATGAGTTTCAGGGTTTCTGCACCTTTTAAGACATTTTTAATATCATGTGCATGTAGCAATAATTCCTGACGATATAATTAATCTAATTAATGTGAGCTGGACTTGGATAAGAAGCAGAAAATGAATGGTGGGACTAACTAATCATAAATTACTAATGAATATGAGTTAATTGAAGTTTTTGCTAAAATGAACACCTGCTCATTATGAGTGGTTGAGCTTCTTCACTGCTGTAGCCATAGTGACGGTGTTTACTGCAAGTCTGATGATGCTTTTTAAATATGTTTGTATTGAACAGTTTTCTGCAGAACAATCCACTGTCACAACAATCCCACGTTTAGTTTACAGATGTGTAACGTCTTCTGACAGCTCGCAATCAGACAGGCAGGGATTTTATAACTCACATTACTGTTTGTGGGAGTCAAGAGAAAATATTGAAGACTTATGTAAATTAAATTCAAGAAAATGAATTGAACTTTCAGGCTGAAGCTATATACTCTAAACTTGGGCTGATGAAGTTATGTTTTAAATGTTTTGTAATTGGATGTACTGTGTAACTCTCTGGTTCTCAGACTTCTTCACATCAAAGACCCTAAACTGACACAGATTAGATCACAGATCCCCATCTGATCTGATTTCTGCTTTTAAATGTTTTATTACGTGTATTAAGTGTTTGAAATCAAAACACTCACACATCCTGTCATTGAGTAACTTATGGATGGAAATATAGTGAAAGTAAATAATTCCCTTTTTGCTGGGGAACCCCTAGGACTCCTTAAAGGACCTCTATAAACAATTAAAGGTTACCTAACATCAGTTTACACATTTCTAATTTATGTGGTAAAGCTGTAATCACTGACCTCAGTGTTTCAGCTTGAATCATCACAGAGACATTATCATGGCTGACATGTGATCCTGGTGTCACAGCTGACAGTGTCACTCTCTATCAGCAGGCACCACAGCACAAAGTACAAACTCAATACAAGTGAAAATGGAGAAGCAACACCGCAAGACCCATACAGAGTGTTTCTGCACAGCATGCTCATGCAGTCATGTAGAGTAGAGTCTTCTAGAGGAGCTACAGCACATGATGACACACAACACACACACCAAAACACACAGCCTCAGCGATGCCCAAGGGACCTTATCACTGACCTGAGAGTGATAGATGTAGGAGGAACGTGGGCTACGTATAAAATCCAAAATAAAGGCAGCGTCCTGTCAGCGTACACGAAGAGCAAAACCCAGGATCAAACACCCAAAGCCCAGCAGCAGGAACAGAAACCAGAACAGAGGCATGGAGAGAGAGGCAGATGACAGGAGAAAAACAACAGCAAAGGCCCCAGACTGAAGCACCAGCAGGGAACAATCATTTCATCAAAGTATCTGTTGCTGATGAATAAATTCACATGTGGTTGCAAAAGTTAACGCCTGAAGCAGAGCCACTTATTCTGATCCACACACACAGATAAGACTCTCACCTTGCGGGGGCTGTCCACATATGTGGGAGCTGTGGCAACATTAGAGGGGTCACTGACGGCAGCTGAGGGCTTCGTCTGCTGCTGCTGCTCCTCCAGTGTCCTGACAGGATGCAGAAAGAACGCAGTGAAGACGGATTCACGGCTCAGATGTAAACACGTCGACCTGCAGCCCCAGGAGACACTCACTTCTGATTCTGCTCCATCTCCAGCAGAGCTGATAACGCAGATGTGCCTTTCTTGCCTTGTGGGGGCGGCACAGGCTCGGAGGGATACGCTGGGAGGGGACTGGTGACCTGCAGTCCCTTCATCGGCGTGCCCTTCTGCTGTGTGAGGAAGTGAGAAAAATATTTCAGCATCTAAACATTCAGTGAATATAAAAGTTAAAAAAACAAATGTAAAGACATGTCTCTCTCATTTACAGCAGCTAGAGAGCAACTTCACTTCTACACCACTTCATGACTGTGTCCTCATAGTTCTCCACACTGACAGCAAGAAGATCAATTTTCATTTGTATAGATTATCTATGATTGGATTGTTTTCAGGGTGCAGGAGTGACAGTTTATTAAATGCCCCACTAAGTCTACAAGTTGATTTTCATACCAGAGTTTAGTTTTCATTTACTATTCATATTTTTATTTTAAAAAAAAAAGAAATAAAATTCAAGTTTTTCAAAAACTAGTAAATGTTTTTTTAACATGAAAAATTACACAATCGAGTATTTAGTTAAGCAAGTGTTAATGATATTGTTTCATAAAGAATTTTTATAAAACAATATCAGTAAATATCAGAGAACAGTGGTGGAAGAAGTACTGAGTTCCTTCAGTTAGTAAAAGTATTAATGCTCTGATATAAGAATACAAGTAAAAGTATTATCAGCATAAAGTACTTGAAGTATTGAAAAAGTGTCTAAAACTACGGATCCTGTTAGTGTTATATTACTATATATCTTGTTGTTGAATTGATTACTGATGTATTTTAATGTTGAAGGTGGTTAGTTTAGGTTAGTTTAGTTTTGTTGGGTAGTTACATTTAAAAATAATTTAACTTTATCACAGTTGGTCATATAATCCTAGGTGCTCCTCATAGGTTTTTGAAATCATAATGTGTAAAGTAACGAGCAATTGTAGCTGTGACATACATGTAGTGAAGTAAAAAAGTACAATATTCACCTCCAAGTGTTGGAATAAAAGTACAAAGTACAAGTATAAAGTAGCATTTTGCTATACAAAACATTTACTTGATTTCAGTACTTTAGTGGATGGACTCAGTTACTTTTCACCTACACAGCTCAACTAAAAACAACAAAATTGACGATTTGAAAATAAAAAGGTATTATATTTGAGAAATGATAAACTAACTATCATCTAATTTCTACAGAAGCCCTGAAGGCAAATGAAAATGAATTAATTACTTTTGGCCACAAGACACTAAAAAAAACAAACAAACAAAAATAATTCACCTGCAAAGCTTTTGGTTTTTTGTCAGGATGTGTACTGAGCAGGTCACAGTGGATGTATAGGTTAGACATATAACTTTCACCAAGGACTGGGATTATAAATCCTGTTATATTTATTAACTTATTGTCTCCTATTTAGACTGAGGTAGTGGTGCACTTCAGCCTATTGTGGCAGAAAAGCAATCTGCACTTCTTTTCTCTATGGAAGCCTCATGAATTATCTTGAGAAAAAAAATTATTTGAATTAATGTGATATTTATCTCGTTAACTCAGAAAAACAGACAGTGAGGAGACAAAGCCTATATATATATATATTAATAATATTTTGTAAATAATATATAATATATGAGTGTGATGTAAACTAGGAGAGCCTCACTCTGATGATCCTGTCGGAGCGGTGGCGTCGCCGGATGCGGTTGAGACCCTCCAGGAAGCGGATGAAGCCGTCCAGCAGTACCCACTCCCCGCTGCCGCCCACCCCAGCACCTGCTCCCTCCCCATAAACATCCCAGTGGCCCTCCCCATCTGCCACCCGCCGAGCCCCTCCAGCTGGCAGCAGGAGGAAGCGAGTCCTCCAGAACTTCAGAGAGTCAATCAAACTGTGGAGGCAGAGGAGAAGAAGAATGTGATGGTGGACGTAGATGCTTAATTGTATAAATTGTACAGAATACTGTTGGAGGGCTCCTGACTGAGTACATGCTCTGTGTGTGTGTGTGTGTGTGTGTGAACGCACCTGAAGTCCTCAGAGCCAGCAGAACAGATGTACTGGTCCAGGTAGTTCCACTTGTACTCCTCCAGTCTCTCATGTCCAAACTCCACCCAGCAGGACACAAACTGAGCATCAGAGTGTGGAGGACACAGACTGTAACTGTACTGGATCTGAGCTGACTCGTATGGGTACCTACACGCACACACAGATACAGACACACACACACAGACACACACCTTGAATATATACAGAGGCCAGTAAAAACATCCTACACTTCTACTTCTAAATACTTCCGGGAGACTCGCTCGCTCGCTCGCTCGCTCGCTCGCACGCACGCACGCACGCACGCACGCACGCACGCACGCACGCACGCACGCACGCACACACACACACCACCTGGGAGGTTCAACATAGCATGAATGCAATGAATGCAGATGTGTGTTTGTGTTGGACGTTGTCAGGTGCACTCACTTTGGCAGGTAGCGAGTGACAGTGATTATTTTGTCCTTGAGACAAACTTTGTGGAAGGTCCGGCCCATACTGAGCCAGTAAACACTCTCCTCCTCCTCTGCCCGACGCAGAGAGACCAGACCTGAAAACACAACAAGAGGACACACACAGTCACCACAGGTGTGTTGATGGTTCTCTGTTTTTCAGTCATCACAAATATTCATGTTATGTGACTGGTTTAGCTGGATCATAAAGTTGGGAAAGATATTTTACAGTGAAGATCCAACACCAGGCCAACTTTACTTCAAACATGTTCAAACACTCTGACAGTGACTATATTACAACAAGACTTCGTCAAAACCTAGTACATGTCTGGACCGCCTATGGCCATATGGCTATTTCAGTATGAGGCCTTGTTTTCAGTTCTTTGTTAATAAAAAAAATACTTTGGTGGTATTCAGACATTTTCTAACAATGGATAATCCAATAATGTATGGGATTTGAAAAAACACACAGTTACCTCTGGAGTAAAGAGGGCTGCTGCCGAGCGGTGTGGCCACAGCAGGCTGTGGTTTCCTGTTATTTGGCTGGACGATGATCTGGTAGCCCTGCATCAACCTCTGACAGATAAACTCCTCAAAAACCTGAGACGCGCTCATCACTGGAGCTTCATCCTCTCGTCTGAGGAAGAAAACATAGATGACTAATGTTGGTCTAGAGAAGTCACATCTGCAGCAGTTGATGATATGCAGTTTTCACTGGAAGTAATTATATGTGATTCTTCTCATTGTCCTTATAGAGGAGGTACGTAAAAAAATGTTTTGTAATGCTTATGTTATTTTTCCTGCTTCGAGAAAATATAGTATAATAATATTGTGAAGAGCACTAATTTAACTGATGCTCAGTTCTAGTGTCGTCTTAGGAGAATAATAACTGTAAAAAAAACTTTTTATTGTAACCAAAATAATGATGCCAAAATCACTCAGTTTAGTTAAATCGTACATTAGAATACTTATTTCACCCTTATCAAACTAACTCATTTTTGGCCTCACACCTGAACTGCTGAGCTGCAGTATCTGAGTGGAGACTCTGTGTGCAGCTGCTGAGCTAGTGTCTACTGATAACCTGCATGTGAGGCGTTTAGGGGATGTCTGTAAATTGTAGCTACAGAAAATATCCTGGGTTACACTCCCATTCAAAAATGTGCATGCACATCGATCACACACTGCCACCAGCACAAGGAAATTCTCCACCTGGGGTTAAACACTGGACAGTGCTTATTTCAGCCCTGAGCAGCGTCTGGACTCTTCTCTTTAGGCTGTATGTAGCCTCCGAGGCAAAAGTCAGGGCCAAAGACAGCACTCGCTCCACCACTTGCTGCTAGTCGTTAAGCTTACTGCTGTGAGTACACAGTAATAACAAATGTGACTCAGATCATCATATTGATAATCCTTTTGGTAAGAAAATCAACCTGAATCTATAAAATCGAGGCGACAGAAACTTTGCCTTTTAAAGGTGAGCAGGGCCTTCAGTGGAATTGACTCCCTTCTGTGTGTGGATTTATAAACAGCTGAATGTTTAGCACACAGTGACTGGCTATAGACAGTTTTATTGTGAAGACAGGATGTTGTCTACCTCTCCAGGTCACTGTGTGGCAGCAGGTCGTAGCAGCCTTCGGTGTAGTCGTTCTGCAGCGTCTGGCGATCGGGGAAGTAGTCGGTGGTGAGGGGCAGGCAGGCCGGTGTGGTCAGAGACTTCCAGTCCACCCCCACCGTGCAGCAGAAGCTGGGCACTGTCGGGGGTGCAGACAGCAGCAGGGCTTCAGGAGCACCCCCACACACACACATAGACAGACACACAGACAGACACACAGACACACACACAAAAACACACACACACACACACACACACAAAATCCCCACAAAAAAAGACAAATGCATGTACCCAGAGTGGAGCGGTACATGTGTGTGGGGGGGCAGCACAGAGGAGTGAAAAGAAGAGTAGAGAGAATGAAGTGATGAAGATGGAAAAGAGTGAAGATGAAGATACAAACAGAACATAAAAAAGAGAAAGTAGAAGAGAGGGGAAGAAAAAACAAGTCAAGTGTTATTTTTACTGGCCTGATGATTCCTGGGGGGCTGTGGTTGTGCAGCAGTGATCAAACATGCAGATTGTGGCCCAGTCTGTGATCAGCGTCACTCAGAAGCAAGTGGAAAATGTGTCCTGAGCTCAACAGAGGTGTGAATAATGAAGTGACTGAGTGAATTTAAGATTCAAGATATTACATCATGCAAAACATTCAGATGGTGAGAAAACTCTCAGTTCAAAACACTGTGTGGAAGAGAGAGAGCCGTTTGACAGAAGCACCTTTAACAGTCAAATCAAGAGAAATACACTACACACACCGCCATGCAGGGATGAGGCTGGTTGAAGGCAAACAGGTCATGTTGTAGGAAAATTATGGGAGGCCTAATTAATCAGAGGATTTAACCTGGTGACATTTAATCAAATTAATTAAGTTACAGATCAAAAGGAAGAAGCCCAGAGGAAGAGACAGATAAGAAACAGAGAAAGAGAGATAGAGGGAGGAGAGGAGGGTAACCCCAGACCACATGACCTGTAAGAGTCTTTTATACTTGCGACCCCTGGAGACAGACGCCCAATGGAGAAACCTGCTTGCTGAAGCCGAATAAACCCTCACAGGTTAAAGACACCTCTGAAGGTTTATTGCATCATGAGTTTGGTAATTATTGAATATCTGCCTGATCATGAGGTAAATGGCTTCATGACAGTGTTTGTGATCAGTTGACATGTCTTTCCTTTTGTGAAGGACAGATGGACTCACTTGGATTGGCACCGATGAGGGAAAAGTCTTCAAATGAGGAGCCATGGTTAGTCAGAGTTCCTGTAAGAGTGATAAGAAGTAAAGAAAGAGCAGCAATTATTTTTGGCTATGCACTGTTGAAAGGATTTTTATAAAGTTCCAGTTTCTCAAAACCGAAAGCAATGACTCAAAATATCCTGTTTACTTCATGTAGAATCATATATAATCAATACAAACAGCAAATCTTCACATTTCAGACACTGGTACCAGCAGATTTTTGGGATTATCAAACAGTTATTTGATAATCAATTATCAAAATAGTTGATCAATAGTTGCAGCAGTAAAGTTTTACTTAGTTTACAGAGAACAGAAAGGAATCAACCATATATCCAAGTTGATCACTGACAGAACATGAGGAAGTCTGTGCTCCTGTTTTCTGGGGTGAGTGAATTTCTAGTATTATCTTATTCATATGTTACCACTAATTAGCAGGTATCAGTGTCTGGCTTGTTAGCTTAGCACATTTACTAGCTAATTAGCTGGCAAATGAATTAGCCTTCAAGCATGACAGCCAGCTATGCTAATGATGCTAACTGAAGCATATGCTTGTCACAGTTATTAAACCGGCATGAACTGAAGTCTCAGCACCACACATGCTCCGCCTCTTTGCCCATTCTTGGATTAGCTGGGAATAAACTACAGTGTTTATGTTCATGGTGATGAAGGAACATGTCACCCATGTCTACTGATATCTTTTCCTAACAACAATGCTCTATGGCACAGAGGAATGTGATATATCAGGCTGGGAATCCACAAACAGGTAAGTAGATTAATTAAATCAAGAAAAATATATATAATATTGCCAGTCTCAATGATATTGATATTTATGTCTTCATTACTTAATTGGAAAAGTGACCATGAAGTTAATCAGCCACAAGTCTGGTGTGCTTCTTATTTCACTGCAAACAAAGCAGAGCTATAGAATAATCATATGAGGCAGGGTTAAAATACTAAGTGTGTTTGAGAAACTCTGTTTATCACCACTGTTGTTGCTCCCTGGACTTCCTGTGAACTCATCCATTCCTCCACCAATGTAGAGGCCATTGTCTCCCACTTGCCTGGAGGTTGTTCGCCTTAAATGAAGATACACATAAACACTCATCTGTCTGTGCTCCAAGCTATTTACAAAGGAATTTCTTCTTTCTGATGGTAGGTGAGTCTAACCTTCCAGTGGCCTCGTGATAGGCCAGCTCCAGCAGTTCAGCGGAAGTGTGGGCGGGGTCTCTCTGCTGGCTGCCCTGAAGTTCAGCCATGTTCTGTCTGGTCTGGTGATGGATCTGGATCGCCTCTCCAGAAGGACCTAAAGAACAACAGTGGCACATACTGTTACATACAGTCAGCTGCTTGGATCAAGGCCAACAGTACAGCTACAGACTCTGGCTCTTACTTCTTTACAAGGTAATGAGGTTCTCTTCTGATTGGCTGACTGTTTTCTGAATGATCCAATAAAATTATAGCAGATTTCAGGTAAAAACTAGGAGAAACCAAATCCTGAAAGGTTGGCTGGTGGGTCCAGGTGGGCGGGGCCTGGGGCATGGCTGAGGGCAGTGACTGTTTTGTTGTGACATCACAAAGTTCCAGAAGTCCTGACGGCTGGTTTTAAGGCTCAGTTTCTGAATACAGGCTGTGTGCATTTCTCTGTGGACTGAGGCTTTGATACTTTCACAGTATTAATATAGAACCTAGACCTGCTTTATAATCAAACAACACATAGACATCTAACTTTAGACTATATGGACCTTTAAAACAAGCCAGTAGTTGATCATGATTTTTTATATGAAGGATTTTTCTGAGCAGAAAACAGAGACAACTTTATATATGACGACTTCCACGCTACACCCAAAGTTTCACAACCTCCCTCCATACGATATATCTGGATCCAGTGTCTCAGCCTAAATCAGAGCCAGAATGAGTGCCCTCTTCCTGTAGCCTTTATATTTAAATAAAGTGAAGATCTGTGATTTTACTTCACAACAAAATCACAGTAAGGCTAAGGGCAGGTGATTCCATGGTTGCAACCTGCGAAAAATGCAGGGTCTGATCGGGGGCACCTGAACTAGTTCAGATAAATTCTTAATGGCAGGGGGCGAAGTGTTAGTGTCACCTCACCAATGGGGAAGGTGTGCATCCAGCGCCGGCGGTTGGAGGTGAGCTTCATGGGCATCCTGGAGGGTGTGAAGGGGTTTATTAGCGCTCTCTGTGGGGTGTAACCTCCTGGACGGATGTGCAGCGTCGACTCAGCACTTCCTACTGTGAACCTGCCCGGGGCACTGGAGTCCCGCTGAGAGTCCATCATCTTCTCCAACAACTCTGGACAACAGGATAACAGAACAGCAATAAAGATGGAGCATATCAGCTTCCCCGGACTAATCCAGCTGGACTGGTTCTATGATCAGGGCTAAAGGTCCAGACTAAACCTCTGGATAGTTACCTCTGGTGCTTGTGTATCCCAGAGAGCTGCTGACTTCATACTGGGCAGGAGGCATGCGGGGTATCAGTAGCATGTTTGATACCTGACCCAGACTATCATCAGAGGCCAGGCTCCGCTGTTCCTCAGGACCCCCAGAGCGTACAGGAGGGGAGGCCCCTATGCCTGCGCTGACGTCCACCGAGCCCCAGCTCTTCCTCCCACTCATCTCTTTGTCCCGACCCATTCTGAAAGACACAGGGTTCAACAGGAACTGGAACTGTCTCCATTGTGTTTAGTCTAGAGTTTCGTGCCATGCAAAGGGTCAGATACCTGAAGTTGGTGCTCCTCTGAATTCGAGAAGGACCAGGAAGTCTGAACACCTGAGCGTCATAGGCGTCATAGTCCACCTGGATAGGCAAGCTGTTGTCAGAGTCCTTTGCAGCACACAGAGCTGAGAGGGAAAGGTCGGCGTGAAGATGAAGTCACTTTTCTGAGTAAGTGGTTCTCAACCTTTTAGAGTCATGCCCCCGCCCCAGAATAATCAAGTTGGTACAGGTGACCTCTGCTGCCTACAGCCAATACAATCTCTTCTAAGCCAAATGTGACCCCCCCTTGGGGGCCACGACCCCCAGGTTGAGAAACACTAATCATGCTTCAAGAAATGAAAAAGATGTCAGAAAGATAACTTACTGTGCGTGTCCTTGCTGCTCTTGAACTTTTCAGCATGAATCTAGAAATAATTGTAATTTTAATGAGACGTTAAAACAGAAAAGAAATATTTTGCTAAATTAAATTTTGAAGTAAAACAACAGAGCTGTGAAACGTGACGGTACCTTACGACCAGCCAATTTGATTCGAGGGGTGAAGGAACTACAAGAGTTCAGACTTTTTGAGGTGTAGAAACTACAGGCAAAAAAGATGGAAGCATGATATAGATCAGCTGATTACACATAATACTTGTCTTGGTCTTTATTCTCATGGTGAATCATGCTGTCTTACCTGTGGTTGATCCAGTGGGGCAGGTTGTAGTCGTCTCCCACACGAGAGTCTCCAGACGTCGTCCTGTTGTGCAGCTACAGAGAAGATGACACACATCATTAGAAACACACAGCTACAGTGTGTGGCCTGACGCAAACACAGACACGTTACCTTGAACAGTGGTACTGCATGCAACGGCTGCTCCCCCATACACACCAGGTCTACCCCGATACCTTAAGAGGGAAAAGTATGTGTCACCAACATTATTTATCTTCATACAATGATCCCTAAAGTCTGCTAACAGGTAGATCTGTTCAGTTTGTGTGTTTGAAGTGCGTTTGTGTCGTCACACTCACCATTGTCAATCATTCTCTGTTTGGTGAGAATCATGAGCAGACGGTCCACCTCAAACACTCCCACCCCGGGTGTGATGACCACTGACATCTGTCCGGTGCGGTCGAAGTTACGGTTGATGTAGTGTTTGTCAAACACTGTGGGAGACACACGGTGACTATCATCAGTGATTGAGCTGAACCTGATGATGTTAAAGGACGAGCTCACGACTTGCTCATATGAAAAACATATTTTACTTGCTGAAATTATTCCTTCTCTTCATATTGGACATAAAAGGCTTCACAATGGTCAGTGATAGGGACAAGATCCACAGAGGACACAGTCATTGTTCTGTGTAAAAATTGATCCAGGTGACATTGCACAATAAATTTAATTGGTAACAGACACTTGTCTATTCTAAATAGTAGATTTTAATCTTGTTGGTTAACAAGCGTCTGCTTTTGGTCAGGAAACAATTCAAAATAAGTCTGTCTAATATGTCTCTATGGAGTACACATCAGGTCATGCTGTTCACATTCACAGCCATGATCCATAACAGCCACCATAAAGTTTTGGCTGGCACAGCTCCTCTGTGTTTATGACAGTCCAAGAAGTCTCAGTACGTGAGCACTGTGAAACAAAATTAGTTGTTTAATTAATTTGACTTCCTGTATTTATGTTAAAAAAATTTGAACTTAAAAGTTAATAACCAATACATTTTTTAAATGGATAAAAAGAACAAACCTCCTCCAGTTGAATTTTTTACTCCAGTTTTTTCCAATGATTCGAATAAATCAACTGACTTGAATAATGAAATAAAACAAAATTTCAGTCTAATTATCAAGCTAATTAACATCTACAGCCTGGTAAGAAACATGGTGTAAGAAATAACCAACAAGCCACATGTTGGTAGCTGTGGAAATAAACCAGCAGTCTCACAGATGCTGACTACGACAAGTTCTATATAAATGTGTTATGTTACTTTTTTTTTTAAAGAAATGTGTTCTCAGTGTATGCTCATATAGTTGCACAATGCAAACAACAAATCCTACAATGATGTTAACTAATCCTGACTGAACCAGGTACCTGAATACACCTGCTCTTAGTTAGAGAACTTCCTCTCTTTCTAAGAACCATTCAGCTCTGGGATGAGTGTACGCACCGTTGAAGGAAAGGTTAATGGCCTCAAGGTAGTTTCCTTGAGCAGCAGTTGAATTATAACCCACAGGAAATCCATCTGGTGAGAGAGCAAATAAACATAAATAAACAAAGGAAGATCTCAGTTAGAAAATGCTCCTGATCCAAAGATCCATCAGTCGATCAAAAGCTGGACTCGTTCACTACCTGCTTCCTTCAGTCGCACCAGGACAGGATACTGGATGAACAGTTTCTTGATGGTGACCAGCAATGTAGTCCACTCATCCCGCCTCTCATTCTGAGCCACGACCCTGATCACAAAACATGTTACGATTCATCATCCGCCACTGCTGTCCGGTCTGTTATTGTTCAGCATATAAAAGCACATCAGTAAACTCACCTGTAGAAGTCTTCATAAAAACGCCCCTCGTGATCCTGTCTGATGGAGCCTCTTAGGATCTCGGGAAATTCATCTGAGGAGAACGAAAACTAAGATACAGAAACGTTTCCACACTGGTGCTGTGTTCATCTGTGTCATGACTCGATGTGATGATAAAGACAGAGGACTCACCTATAGTTTTAGCACTGTAGAACGTCCGTGAGAAAAGTACAACTGTCACCTCATGACTGCAGTTCTTCTCCTAGATTAACATTTGACAGTGATTTTGATTAGTAATTAATAATTAGTAATTAATGAATCATTAATGGATTTAAGACTCACAAAAGTAAATAAAAGAAAAATCACAAACCTTCCACTTTGCAAAAAGGTCAGACAGGAAACCATTTACAGCCTTCTCAAAGTACAGATCACCTGAGACAAAACATACAGGTAAGAATGTTCATGTCAATATGAGAACCTGTATGTCACTGGAAAACAATCACATTCAGCTCATTAAGTGTGAACGACCAATCAGAGAGCTCCAACTAACCATAGATGTCAAAGTCCCACATCTCACAGCTCATCTGGATAAAGATGTAGACCATCGCAGACGTGGATCTGAACACCACCTGTGTCATAAGATCATGTGACATATCACACAAGTTAATGACTAAACACAAATAAATGCTATAGTGAAGCACACACAGCTAAAAGATGAATCACCTACTTTAAAGATATCTAAAATTTAAAATATTTGGGTTTTAGTATGAACTTCTGGGGTCACATGATGGTCTAGTTATGGTGTACACTAAACTGCAATTCCTTGTTAAATGAAAATATCAAATCCAAACATTTTGAACACTTGGTCCAAGTATTAACAATCATCATGTGTGACCAGCAACGTCAACATCTGCCTTCTGAACACTTACCCTTGTGTCTTCACTGATGTAACCACAGGTCACTTTCTCTCCCTTCACCCACAGTTCACTGGCCTGAGCTCTAGAGAATCAGAAACATCATAAGAACAAGTTGAGGGAAGGTTGAGTTAAAACACCAAAAACTCTTACCAACAGACCATTTACCATTTTCATTTTTCATTTTCAATTTACAGATTTTGTTATGTTGCAGTCCCTCACTAGTCTACAGTCAGTTCCCCGTGATGATAAAGTGGAAACAGATTTTTTTTTGCAAATATATTAAAAAGAAAAACCTGAAATATTACATAAGTATTCAGACACTTTGCTGTGACAGTGTAAGTTTAGCTCAGGTTCCTCCATTTCTCTGGATCATCTCTGAGATGTTTCTACACCCTGACTGGAGTCCACCAGTTCAGCTGATTGGACATGATGTGTAAAGACACACACCTGTCTATCTAAGGTCTCACAGCTGACGACGCAGATCAGAGCAGAAACCATAAGGAGGAAGGAGCTGCAGAGCGCAGAGATAGGATTGTGTCGAGGATCAAAAACATTTCTGCTGCACTGAAGGTTCCTGAGAAGAACAGTGGTCTCTATCAATCTAATCATCACGTGTGGTTTCCTCCATACTCTGAGAACTGAGGCCAGAAACTTAAATCTTGCTTTCATCAGACCAGAGAATCTTGTTTCTCTCAGTCTCAGTCCTTTAGCTGCTTTTTTACAAATTGTCACTGAGGAGAGGCTTCGTCTGGACACTCAGCCCAGATCCGTAAAGTGGCAGTGATGGTTGTCCTTCTGGAAGTTTTTCCATCTCCACACAGGATCTCTGGAGCTCAGCCAGAGTTACCATTGGGTTCTTGGTCTCCTCTCTTACCAAGACCCTTCTCCTCTAGAGGAGTCCGGGTTGTTCCAAATTTATTGAGTGAAGATTGATGAGGGAAAAATTATGTTTTTTTTTATTTTAGCATTAGGCTGCAACATAACGAAATGTGAAAAAAGTGAAGGGGCCTGAACACTTCCCGAATACATAGATATCTAAATCTCAACTTTCTCTTTTAACCTTTACCTGCTCCCTTTGTCCTTTTTCTTAACCTTTACACACTTTGTATGCTGGTCACTCTAAATGCATTTATGCAAATGGAGTGTAGAGAATGAAATGTATGCTTATACCTGATTCCAGCAAACTCCACTTTCTGCGTCACATAAGCACAGGTGCTCACCTGGAATAAATATTGTGACAGTTATATCCTCATGTGCTGTTACACAGTATTACACAGATATACAAACATTCACATGCCCTACCAGACTCTTCTTCAGTCTCCACATGTCTCCTCTGCCAATGTACTGGTCCTTGAAGGTCAGCTCCACCAGGTCCAATGTCACATCCTACAAACACAGAGCTGTGAGAGATTCTCTTTCACTGAGAGGTGGAGGAGCTGTAGAGGACTCACAATAAATATACCTTAGGGTCGACAATGTTAACAATGACATCCTGGTATGCACGAAGTTTGAAGGCTTGTGCGACAGTCTGATCCACACTGATTGTCTCTGAATAAGAAAAACATATGCATCATGGGTAGTGAACAGGCAACATAACTGTCACAAACATTTTTTGATTAATAGAATATCAAAACAGTTGCAGTTAATGTATATTTGTCCAATTACAGTAGATTGTAAGAGTTAGACAAAATGACAGAAACATCCTATAATTGAACACAAACGATTGTAGCCTAAAAATGACCTCAGAGTTGAATCTCTATATGCCAAGAAACACTGAACATAAGCATCACAAAGCCAGGATGTGTTGAATGGCTGTTGTCTTGGGCTGCATTAAACTGTGAGGTATTCCTGTTATGCTGTTGATCGTCCATCTCCAGCAGGGCTGCAACTAACAATAATTTTCATTACTGATTAATCTGCCACTTATTTTGTTGATGCATTGATAAATTGTTTGGTCAATAAAATGACAGAAAATAGTGAAAAACACCCATCAGTTTCCTAAAGCCCAAGGTGACCCAAAGATATTCAGTTTAGTATCGAAAGAGACAAAGAAAAGTAGCAAAACTTAACATTTAAAAACCAAGAAATAAATAAATAAAAGCTTACATAGAGATAATTAAAGTCTAACTTGATCTAGTCTAATCTAATTCCTGATATACAGCTGCTACACTGTATTGGATCAGTTACCTTTCTGTAGGTCTTCTTTCAGACTCTTCACCTGCAGCAGCAGAGGACTGGGAATTTCAAAATAAACAACACCAGATTATAGGCTGAGTAGTGCAAAGATATGTAAACTGAAACACATCTGTTCAAGTGTGAAAACTACCCAACACAGCGATTCTTCTGCTATGCAAACTCACCTGTATTCATCTGTAGGGTGTGCGATCTCGATTATATCCCCGAGACTGACTTGAGGGAAAACTTTTGGGTTGACAACTAACTCATCATCTGCTCAGAGGAAAAGTTGATTTGAGAAACAATATCTTAAAACATTTTTTTTTTTTAAAAGAGATGGATTTATTCTACTAGAAAACAAATTCTCACTTACCACTTCCACCAAAACCTTTCTTGTGCAGCACAAGCTTGTATGACTTGTTGGTCTTCATGATAAACCCCCTTAGGAACAAAACGTTAAAAGTCTAAATTGTCCCACGATGACGACATGATAAAATAAACTGACCCCAGCTGGCTGTCAGGCTTTTAGAAAGGAATACTGCAAGGAATGCACGGCCTCTCAATAAATTCAATATATAGATATTATGTTAATTTAATTCTTAAGTATTCAATACATTCTTGAGGTAGAGTAGAGGTAGAACATAGTACAAAACATGTAGAAGTACCTGAGCAGTTTCTCCTCAGCTCATGAGATGTTGCTAGCCTAGCATGCAGCTACTTTGAGACTTGACTTACAGTTCGTTAAGTAAGTTAACGAACACTAGCAGCAGCCAGCCAAACAAATGCATACTTGCATTTAAAATACACCCATATAGATTAAATAAATCAGAACAACTGTTCTTAGTATGGAGGTGTAAAGCAGTTCAGTAGCTAACTAGCTAACACTATTGCTACTTCCTCCAAAACATGGAAACATGTGACTTGTTTGTGTAGCCTTGATCAAAGAGTGTCTTAGCGAAGCAAGAGGGCTCACTCCACTTATTTCCGTCTTCGCTTTTGGAGGATTAAGACGCATGTTTTTTTCTGTATAACCCTATAGACTTACAAATCCCCCCAAATTATATACATATTATACAGTTTCTTTAAATTAAATATACATGTACATCCTATGTAAATCGTGTTCAGACACTGTCAGGCATTTATATTCTTATGACATTAAGCATAAGCCATAGAGCGCTGGACGGGCTGCAGTTTGAATCTGACACGAGCTCGAGAGAGTGTGAGCTGGAAGTGTAGCACTGAGGCTATCCTGTCACTCAAATGCTTTACCTTGGTCACAGCTTGCCTGTTTACCATAATAACACGTGTGGGCTCCTTATTTTATATATGCCACTCTATATGTGGATAGGTATAATACACACGTAAAATGTCATGAGCAGTTCGAAGCATCCTAATTTTAGCGTACTTAAGCTGCCTACTGTTGGGCCGACGTGACCAAACCCGAGCATTATTTCCAAATTTTTGTCTGAACCTGCTCCGATTCATCGGGTCTTGTCGCGCTGTATCCACATATCACTATGAAATGATCCAATATTTCATTCATGTTTGTTTAGACATCTGGATTGTACTTTTTATAAGACTGAACAAGAAAGCATAACTTATTTGTTCTACAGTTGCTCATATTGTTTTACATTATGCACTTTGAAAGTTACATATTGTGCAAAACAACACGTGATAAACATTGAAGAGAAAAATATTTTTCTCTTATTTTGAATGTAAGGTTAACAATTTATGCAATACTGTTAACCTCCTGATTTTTTACGAGGGAAATTTCATATTCATAAAGCGTAATTCTTAAATTAAGTCCCTCATTTAAGTTGTTTCTAATTGATCTTGAACCTTACTTTAAATATCTCAAATTTGTTTCTAACAAACAGGAAGTCCATGTCAGCAGTTAATTTCTATTCTGAAATCCTTGTCTGAAGAAACCTGTCACTTAAATGACAGGCCTATATTTGTCTTTATTTATATCTGTATTTGTTTATTTGTTTTAATTATTTTTCTTCTGTTGTTTATTTTATTTAAAAACTGATATGTCTGATTGTTTGTACATTTTCAAATTTAAATAAAGTATATAAAGATATTAGACATCTGGACCACTGCATCAAATAAAGCCAAACCTTGGTACATGTTGCATGTTTTTAGTAGATAAGAAAGCCCTCATCAGTAAGGGATACATTAGGTAGGCTATTATGATTTTGTGAGTTTTGCATAGCCAGACATCAACAGCTCAGTAAGTTGATAAACTATTTTATTAAATAATAGTAGGCTTTAACAAAAATACTGGTCTCATAAATGCACAACTGCTTTCTCAGCTATTGCTCCATTACATCAAGATATTACATCATAATGTGACTATTATATGCATTGAGTTAATAGCAGACTCATTTACACTTTTATTACTTGAAAGTAAACATACACATTTGGTTTACCTGCTCCCAAATTCCCACCTCTAAACTTTCATTAAGCTTTTATCAGTGTAAGGCCCATAATCAAATATTCCACAACAATACTGTAGTAACAAACACTATTACAGTAGTTAAAAAAGGAAGTTTCACAAGGACTATCTGGTCCTGGCACCACTATCCACCTCTGAAATGATGGACACCATGGAATTTTTATTTTACAGAAACTGACCAATAATACAACATGAGAAGACCACAAACTAAGCTGGTTGTAATGAGATGTGCTGATCAGACTCAAATATTAGTTATTATCATAGCATGATTTTATACTGGGTTTCTCTAGGTTTAAAAATTTGGTTCCCCTAAATACTTTTTTGGACATTTGTGCTCTGAAAATTGTCAAATTCATAAGATTTAGTATCAGCAAAAATAATCCATTATCGATGGCTTCAGTCCAATAATGATTGACTTTCAAGAGCACATACTGGTTGAACCCTCTGCAAATGTCAGAATAGCTGTCTAATGAATTAAGGAACGTAATGGAACGTGTCCTAAGGCATATTTCAGTCCAGTGGAACATGATCCATCAGAACACAGCCTGTCTGGCTCTGTTCTCCTCTACAGCTCCCAGTTCCTCTTTTTATCAGCAGCAGTTTCTCTTCATTTCTTGGGATGTGGCCTCCTCCAGTTTGGCATGATCCGATTCTGTCAAAACAAACATTGTTCTGTATTTGTAGAAGACGTTCATTATCATTATCATCTCTGCTTGTTAGGAGTTCAGCCATTACTTACTGATACTATCTCCTCGTCCGATGCTTGCAGGGGCCCCGCCCTCCAGGTCCTTCAGGATGCACCTCTCAAAGGCCAGAGCTGCCACCCTGAAGAAAAACCCCTCAATATTTTCCCCTAAAAATAAGAAAGATGATTTGTTACAGTGGCTTTCTGCTTTTCTTGGATGCATTGTATTTATGTTTTCTTAAGTACAGCGTCAACTGATTAGTGTGTGCTCTTGGTTTTTACCTGTTTTAGATGAAACAGCCCAAAACTCTGCATTCATTTCTGTTGCTATTTTAATGGCATCTCTTTCTGTCCTCTCTCTTTCCTCTGTGGGCTTTAGAACAAGGCAATTGGGTGCTAGAAGAAAAATGTGTCTGTGAAAATTTGTAAAATATACATATCATTAAAAACATACTCACCAGCAGGTCGTTCTTAGTGCCAACCAAGAAGATGAAACAGGAGTCATTCTCATTTTCACTCATGGCCTCCTGCAACCACTGGCTATGAAAACAAAACAATAAATCCTTAAATTATCATAAAGTGCAAAAAATTCATTTGGAGTTGCGTTTCTGGCCACTTTAATTAATATAAGTCCAATATTCAATTTACTATTAGTTTCTGTTCTAAACCAGCTTCTGAGAAAAATATCTGTCTCTTTAGCTGCTACATAATCCACTATGTTCAAGAGCCAGTCTTTGTCAGTCTGCTGTTTACATTCTGGATAGATGCTGTACAAAGGGTCAGTCACAGCTTTTTAGATGAAAACAGCTCCAGGTGCTAGAACCACAGCCCACTGAGGTGTACTGATTTCAGCTGGTAAAAAAAAATATTACTAGGCACTAGTTGGTTAATAGTATTGGTTATACCTGCTTCAAAATGTTGCATTCTCATAACTATACTTACCGTGTGTGATCCAGGGACTTAATGTCTGCCATGTCAAAGACTGTGATGATGACTGGAAAACATGAACAATATATGTAGTTTAACTAAGCTCAAATGTGAAATGCTTTCACCTAACATCAACATACAATCTTTTCTTTTTAAAAATGACTTATGACAGCAGCTTCCTACCCTGAGCTCCTCTGTAGTATGCAGATGCAATGCACTTGAATTTTTCCTGCCCAGCAGTATCCCAGCTATAAAAAAAAGTGCAATTACAGATCAACATGGATGTCAAAAACACAAAGCACTCTTAAGGTCACATCCTGTACAAGCAGGATTATTTATTTAAATTCAAAATACTCACATCTGAAGGGAGAAAGGGACTCCAGATATTTCAAACCTCTCGATCTCAAAGTCTACTCCAATGGTGGCCTTGTAGTCTCTTTCAAATACATTCTTACAAAACCTTCAAAGGCAAAAACAAGTCAAGGTGTTTTCTTTTTGCTCATGGTGTTCAGAACTGCAACAGTCCCTAGATCAGTCAGTACCAACAGATCTTAAAGACAAAGACTTTTTACATGCGGTTTTATTATGATTGTTTGTAGTGTTGTGTTCTCTACATCAGATATATACTGTAGGTTCTGTCTTAATGATGAAGTACCTATTAATGAGGCAGGTCTTCCCCACATTGAGGTCACCAACAACCACCACTTTTGACATTTTCTGTCGGTCCCACCTTTAAAGAACACAATTATTTTTTTCATCATTGAGGGAGACCTGATTTAAATGCGATGTTCAAGCAAAACAAAGAATTTCGCTTCAACCCAGAACAGGACACTCACGGCTGATGCCTGGCTGCTCTGTCATTACAGGCTTCTCTTGCCTGATTGTCCCAGTCCTTCTTTAGCTGCAGAGAGGCCTCAGGTGTGTAACACTGAAAACAACAGGATCATATACAACTGACATTAACAGTTGTTACTCTGAATACATGTTATAACAATACAAGGTCCACAGCCATGCTAGCATCTCTGTGATGCTGTACTTACTGTAGGCACAGCAGTGCTTTGAGCTAAATGCCAATGTCAGGATACCAACATGCTCACGATGACAATGCAGATGTTAGGCAGGTATGTTTACCATCTAAGTCTGATGGTTATTATGCTAATATTTACTAATTTACATCAAACTGAAAGTACAGTTGAAACTGAGGGAATTTCACTAGCTTTGCAGATTATTTAGTTGTAAACTAAAGTGCTGGCGAAACTAAAAGCTTGATCTGATGATGGCACTAGATAAAAAAGTGAAAGGATCACCAAAGGCATAACAGTTCATCTTAAGGGGGACATGAATGTTCATACCAAATTTCATGGCACTGAATTCCAATTATGTCAACTTCAAGGTGGTGCTAACCCTAACCCAGAGTCAGGAAGATTTATCTTCTGGGGACCATGAAAGTCTGTTTAAATTTAATGGCAATCCATTCAATAGTTGTTAAGTCATTTCAGTCTAGATCTAAGATGTGGACTAAATCATAGACATATAAGCCCTGTTCAGACATGGTATTAACATGTGTCTTCAGTGATCCAACCACTAGTGTCCAGCTCTAAGTTTGTCAGTCCACATCTGGATAAATGTGTCTCCAGTGACCACCTGTGATCAGATCTCACTTACCCGCTTTTTTATGCAAATAAACAGGTATGTGTTGTTGTTTTTAGCCAATAAGACACCTGAGATGGTTGTTAATAACAGGTCTGGACATGGCCACAGACACTGCCATTCTAAAATATATCAGTTATATATGCAATTTATCCTAAAATGTACTGCTGCTGCATTAATGTACAGGTAGTCAACAAGTGTCTTGGTGGATATTGTTTGATGCTATGCATAGAAAATTCTTTCCCAAGTCATCTGTTTTATTTTCATATATGCAAACTGTAACTGGGTTGGAATAAATTGGGTTAATTCAGATCTATATTATAAAAAACCGACTTAAGATGTCTGGGTTAGAGAGCTATTAAACTGGTCACTTTGGCACTGCAACATCGAACAAACAACTTTCACTTTGGTTTTCAAACCCAGAATCGCATTAGTGTGGGTGTATTTTTATGTCACCCAAAAAATAGAGGCAGGCATTGCTTCACTTTGGCCTAGTATTAACACATTTTACTTGCAATATTCAGCATCTATTATTTCAGACTTAATGACATTTTACATGCCAGTTAAAATGGAAGATGATCAGTTAATCCAGCTAAACCTGATTGTAAGACGGATTTAAAGGAAATATTAGTTACAATAGTTTTTGCTATTGCTAGTCAACTTTAGCATCAACAAGTGTTTACCTACCAGTTGCTAGTTCAGCATCAATCTTAATTTCTTCACTCAACACCAGCTGTTTCCAGCGGTGGAAAGCACAACAATCTTAACTTTTGTTTTGCTTCTGTCTCTATCGCTGACTATTCGTCTAATGAAGTTAGCATGCTAGCCAGCTAGTTCGTCTCATCACTTTCCGATACAGAGTCAGTGTAGCAACCAGAAGTAGCTACTCAGAGGATGTATTACAACCTCTTGTATTGTAAACACAACAATGGCTGAAGACTGGTCAGTAAACAGCTGTTAACGTTGGCTATGTAGCAATGGCAAAACTTGCAAATAGCTCCTTTAACTCTGCAGCAGAAGAACAGCAAAACAAGAAGCCATTTTTAAAGTCTTACATATTTAACTACATTCATGACCATTTCAGAGACTGAATCTAAATAACATGACTTAAGATATTTTTGGAATATTCCAAAATTTCTGGCATGTTTTCTCTAATATTGGTTAGACAGTTACTCTGAGAACCTGTTAACTGACCCCATTAGAGGCCAAAGATAGAAAACATGTTAGAATCCTGTCTAAATAAAGTCCCTTGGTGTAGCACTTGAAGAACATTGAGTGGGCAGCAGGGCATACTGACAGAGGCTTTGATTGTGTACCTGACTGCAGCAGCACATAACTACCCTGAGTGCTGTGATCTGATTTAACATTCTGAGAGAGTTTGGTAGAAGTCACACTTTTCTAATACATTTAACTTCCTCTGGACTGCAGCCCCTGCTATTTTAACTACAGTGATCTAACAGTAACCATTGTCACCACAGTATAATGACAGAAAAAAAGGCTGTACCTTTGGGAATTCACAGATGGCCCTGTCTCTGCTGATGGGTGGTGGGAACGGCATCATCCCATTCCTGTTATCCATGATGACCTGAGAGGGAATGTGTAACAGCAGCTAGCGTTTGTATAATTTAGTCTAATTCAACGCCTTCCTGCAATGTATGTGGGCATTTTTATAACAGTCACATGTTCTCTGAACAAAATACCTTATTTTACAGCATCAGAATCCACAATCTTATTCTCATTTAACTTCATTATCTTCTCAGATAGACACAGCTGGTTGATAGTTCACTAGTGGCACAACATCTAATCAGAAACCTTTCACTGTGTGAGTGTTGAATTGTGGTTGGGACATTAAAAACACAGATACACAGGCTCTTTTAAAAAGACGCTAATGCTGCTGCAGCATGGTGAAGTTTTCAAGTACAAGGCCGAAATCTAGGTCTCTTTGCCTTCAAAATAAGAGTTGACAAAAGTTGAATCAAATTATGAAATTATATTTTCACACTTCTATCACATTCTATATTACTCCTAATGTGCTTTGTACAGATTGTATTTTTTATTTTCTCCCCCTGGCACAAAATCTCCATAAGCCTATCTTATATATTAATCGACGTGAGGCTCGTAAACAACTATTTTAAGGTGAAGGTCCTGAACGGAAGTCTCGCCAGGTTTTCTTTACAGTGACGCTGTAAGCGATACGGCGACACAGAACCAACTCCACCACCTATTAATTCACACATGTGAGCTTTTATTCTCTTCACAAAGACACTACGTTACACTGCAGTAAAATCACCAACACTGTGACCGACCTGTACTCACCACAGACGAAGTATCCCCCGGGTTTCTCCGGCTAAGACCCTTGCTGCAGTTATGAGCCCGGACGTTGTCTGATGAGCAGCTCGTTACTATGGCAACCATACTATATCGCCCGTGTCACGTGATAATTGGACTTCTATTGGACGTTGTTAAACACACGCCAGGCAGGCAGGCAGAAAACATGTAACTTTCAAGAAATCCAAAAAAAATGTAAATAAACTTACACTTAATTCATCAAATGTTACATCAGCATAATTAATACTGCTTCTACTTTTATCTTATATTCTCAGCATAAAGATATAACACTCAGTGTGTCCTCTTCTGTATTTTTACTATATTTCAGTATAGTAACCTACAGTGGTGGAAGCAGAATTTAGATCCTTTACTGGAGTAAATATCAAAAGGATTCACAACGTGTCCTTCGAGTGTTATCTATTATAGGATCATTATTACTGATGAATACGTGTGTAAGGAGTATTTTATGGTTGCAATGGACAATGTGAAGGTGACTGAACTACTGTTTACACTGTGGGGCAGTTTAGTTTGCAATACTCCCAGCTACTCTTGTAGAGCCTCATGAGGCTGTTTCTGTCTATAATTTAGTCATGCACACGATTCTGTCTGAAAACCAATGAGACACTCAATAGAAATGAGTGTCAGCAGAATTATTTTAAATGACTCATGATTTAAAATATAAATATTGTACCTGAAACAAATGGATATGCATTGAAAACAGATGGCATGGTAGTGAAATTAAAAGGACCAAGTTGAGGGGAAGAATAAGTGAGTAAAAGTAGCCTACTTACATAGCTGCATTGCACCTGTGTTGATGTGTTTAAAATACCAAATTTAACCAGCTTTACTCTCTTCAACTCCCTCCCAGTTTTACTTTAAATTCATTTTCAATTATTTTGTATTCATTTATTTTGAAGTTGTTCATCTGTTCCAAGTTTACTATAGTCAGCCACGATGGAGAATAAAGGTGGACTAATTGCACCACCTGGTGGTGTTATAGTGTAAATGTCAGTTTAGACTATAACACTAACAATAATGTCAGTCTGAGGTTTATGTTATACAACAAAATGAAAGTTCCAGTTAAATTTATCCAGTTCAGAAATCTTCCATAAAAATCCAAGTTCCTTTTTCTTTTTAAATGAACTACCTGTCTTTCAACTTGAAGTTATACATTTTTTCCACATTAAAAAACTAACTAACGCGACTATGATCTATTTATATGTGGTTTTCTAATTTCAAATAATTTCTGAACATCTTAAAATGACGTTACAACGTATAATATATTTTTTACCTTATAAAATATTAAATTTGATCTTTTTTGTAATCAGTGGTATCATTACAAAATGTGTAGTATATGAATGATTTCCATGATCCCACACTGCTTTTTTCACCTTTACACTCGCAACGCACTAGCTAAGCAATCTGCTTAGATAGTTAACGTACCTGACCAGTGACAAAGTCGACGGGCATATGTGATACAGAAGACAGAATTATTTATATTTGACCTTCAGTTTTATGATACACAAAAAGAGAAAAAAACAACGGTGGAACACAAATAGGTGATTTAATTAAAAAGTACCTGAACGCATCTGGGTCATGTGTCTGTGAAGGAAATTCTGGGAGGGGGCGAGCGGCGCGGTTAGCAATACAAGAACATCGATAGAAGTACTTGAAGAAATAGAAGAATAACCTTCGTTTAAAGTGACTCCAGACGGTGTAAATTAGTATTAACTCAGAAGAAGATGTACTGAGAAAAGTTTCCGCCAGTTTGAGTGTCTGGACATTTGCGAATTTGGGATTAAAGCGAACAAAGGTAATGTGCTGTAATAACATTAGCTAGCTAATGATCACCGAGCCTTGCAGACCTCAGCTAAGATTAATGCGCCATGCTAGCTAGCCGACCGATGGTTACCATAATGTTATGAAGTTTGATTGATAAACTAATTAAGCGGAGTCATGTAGTAACCCAACTTTTGCCAATTTAACCAACTAAACTAGCAAATCTATACCTCCGAATTAGAATTCTCTCAAATTTTAAGTAAAATATTAGAAATAAGTTATTGTGTGTTTTACTAACTAATTTAAGGGCTGCATTCACTCTTCTCAGCAAGCATTTTTGGTTGAAAAGATTATTAAAAAACGTCTATGCTTACCGTTGAAAAGACGTTCAAAATTGGTTCAAAAGTGAAAGTTTTTTTTTTTACCGGTTATTTGTAGACGTCTATTCAATGTTCACAATAAAACTATATTTAACCAGGAAATTTTGTATTGAAAAGTTACTGCTTATAGTGTGCAGACATTGTTATGGTGGATCATAATTGGTATACTTCGTCAAAATTTCCCATTTGAAAGCCAGTATTGCAAAATACGGTTAAACATGGTCTAAATGTAAACGTTCATTAAACGTCTACATATAGCCAGTAAAAAAAAACTATCACTTTTCAACCGATTTTGAACCACTTTTGAACATAGTCGTTTTTAAAACGTCTATTCAACGTAAAAATGCTAACTGTAAAATAGTTCACCATGCTGACGTCTAAACCACGTCTTTTCAACGTCATGTTCCGATTATGTATGACATTTTTTAATGCAGAAATACATTTTAATTGTCATGCACTGTTAAAATATAAAAAATGGGGTATTGTAATGTGTATATTAAATGTTGTGTCCCTCTTTACCCAAGGAAAAAGGCAGATAAAGCTTTCAAAATACACTTTTATTTCAAACTTTCAACTTTCAAAAAATGAAAAAAAATTGTTTGTGTGTAATGTCGTATAGTGTGTTGTTGGAACAAACAAAAAATATACAAGGAAATAAATAGTTCAGAAACCACCACCACCACTTCTCCCCGGCGCCTGTTTCAGGTGGTCTCCTATGGAGCTGTCAATGTCTGCCTCTGTGGCACTTGGATTGAACCTTATGACAGCATCTAAATTATTAAGGGAAGAACATTAAATTTAAAAAATGCAAGGATTTCACTGTGCAACTGCTCAGTAATAAGGGC
>NC_079375.1:1627559-1655059 GCF_021018895.1 Seriola aureovittata
TATGAAACATTTCTCCACTGTGATATAACTGTTATGGGCTGCCGTGCTTACATTCATAATGACAGCTAATAAAAGGTTCTCAACCACTCCTCGTTAGTATAGTGGTGAGTATCCCCGCCTGTCACGCGGGAGACCGGGGTTCGATTCCCCGACGGGGAGAGTGATTTTTTCCCTCCCACTGTAAAGCACAGACAGAGAGCATAGACATAAAAATCACATTGTGCTCACAGTTATTTTTACTTTCACAAGTATTTCACTGTTATGTCTGTAAAAGAGTTACTTGCATCATTCATTAATATAGAAGCACACATACAGAGAGCATACAGAACAATGCTAATCATCTTTGGCTTCCCCCCACCCATCTTTGTCTATCTGCCTCATAGGAAGGAGAGGCCTGAAACTCCCTACAGTTCATCTCCTTGGCCATGCCTTTCTCTCTGTACAGAGAGTACACTTTAGGTGGGCGCTAAATGTATTTTCCTGTCACTCCAGGGAAGCTTGTATGTATATGTGTGCAATTTGGTCCTTGTTTCAGGAGTGGTGTGCCCTTAACTAGCAGAGACTGGTTGTCTCTGGGAGGTTCAGAGGATTGGCAACTGATGGCAGAGATGTTTTGTTGGGGGGTGGTGGAGGATTAAGTAAAGTTTTGGAGGTGGAAAATAGTTTCCAAGTGTCTGTAGTACTGCTGATGTTGTCAAAGCAAAAAGCATCTTGCCACAATTTGTCATTGGCTGTGACGGACAAACATTTGCATTTCCTCATTTGACAGAAACTTTTATCCAAAGCGATGTAAAAGTGAAGAAAATCACTAAAGCTTCAGTGCAGTAGGCGTAAGTACTAAGCACTACATCTACATCTACACTACATCTATTTAATAAAGGGGATCAAGGGATCCCCCGGTCTGATAACATTCAGTAGCTTTTTTCGCCATTGTGAAAACCACAGATGAGAACGGTCTGGACAGTGATTGCCTTGTGTGCAGGGATGGTAATGTCAGATGGTATTCCTTTGAGGAACTCGGTAGCCGAGAAGGAGCATAAGGCCCAAGTCGGAAGGTCCAAGTAGATGGGTGCTGTTCCAGAAGATACTCTGAGGGCATCATTAGTGACTTGAATTTGATTCAGGCGGCCATGGGTAGCCAGTGTAGGTCGATCAGTAGCAAAGTGATATGTGCCCTTGTGCTGTATTTCCGACCATCTGGAAGGGTGTCACTGAGCACAGTGGCAGGAGCATTGGTGGTTCAGTGGTAGAATTCTCGCCTGCCACGCGGGAGGCCCGGGTTCGATTCCCGGCCAATGCAACAATATCTTTTCAGACTCTGTAAGCTTTTGATGCCAAAGATTACAGTGACAGTGCCAGTGAGTAGCTTAACTTCACAGAGTTAAGTACATGTGCACAATGGTAGGCCTGCCAGAAGGCCATTAAAGTAGTCAAGATGAGAGATAACCATGGCCTGGAAAAGATAAGGCCTTACATTTCTGATGTTGTGTAGAGCAACATGCAGCACGTTCCAAGAAGGATAACTGGTCCTTAAACATGACACCCAGTTTTTTTGCGTCTTTGGTTGGGGTGAGAGATGAAGAGGTGATTTTGATATTGATACTGTGGTGGAGAGACTGATTTGTCAGGGTGACTAGGAGCCCAGCCTTAGAGAAGTTTAGTTGAAGGTGGTGTTCCTTCATCCATGCAGATACACATGTAGCTGAGATCCTGATACAGAGACAGAGAGATTGCTTTGCTGGAACATAAGGTATAGTTGGGTGTCGCCTGCATAGTAATGATATACGAAGACATGCAAGCAGACAATTGGAGCCAAGGAGGTGGTGTATATTGTAAACAGCAGAGGTCCCAGTACTGATCTTTGGGGCACTCAAGTGGAGAGGGAATAGGATAAGGACATTTGTCCTTCCTATGACACGCTGAAGCAGTACCCAGTGAGGTAGGATTCAAACTAGGACAGGGCTTTTAGTTCATCTTTTAATATGTTTTTTGCTTCTGTGCCATGAACCAAGAAACTTAGTGGCTCCCTTTAGGATACTTTGCTTCACTGAGCCTAACATTTGTGATCCTGGATAACTGGTGGTCATCCACTAGTCCAGTTAACTCTGGGTTAACTGACAACAAAATTCATTCAACACAATTCCTTCATAAATAGCAACACTAAATACTTTACATCAAAGGGTTTTCTGCATCCTTTTGACGATTATGCAAATTTTTAGATATTATGCTACAGTGCTACAAGAATGTCCAGCATTTACTAATTAGTAACAAAGCAACAAAGGTTTGATTTCTGGAGGGTGTGAGCTTGTTCACGCTCCCCTGCTGCCCAAAAATTGCAACAACCGGCTGAAACTTCATGAAAGAATGAAGAGTTAATGTGCTTTCAAACACTTTCCATGCGATAACTTTTGTGAGGCTCTGTTTGAAGATTATTTGTGCCACTTTTAGTGAAGACTAGTGCCCCATCATGTACATGATGAAAACAGTTGCCCATACTTATACTGAAACTATATAGCACACTTATGGATTTCCGGAGCCAATCTGTAGGCTCAAGACTGGACCAAATCCATGCATTGTTTATTAATGTAATCTAGGCATGCCACTGAGCTCGAACATGGTTGTACAACAGTCAACTGTTTATTTTAATGATATGAATGATTATGATGCAACCTTCCAGTGGTTGTTTTGAGCGTATCTAAGTTCAATTTTGTGGTTGAACAACACCTCTAAAACACAGAGTTTGTTGGAAACTGTCAGTATTTAGTTTGCTGATGTTTCAGTCTAAGGCTACGTCCACACTACTACGTTTTCGTTTGAAAGCGCATCTCTTTTGCTACATTCTTGCCTTCGTTCCACATTACTCATGAATGGTCGGTTGAAAACTGAGTCCTCACACCGGCCAATTGGAGATTTTCCCTTGATGTCGTCATGAAATACCCCCCCCCCCCCGGTGGGTGACACAGCTAGGTGTGTGTTCCGCCCGCTGAGTCTGCCTTATTATGCAGTGATTAGCATAGGTGTTTGTGTTTGTTTATTAGTGCTGTGAAAGTTAGTATCAAGAGTAATGCCTTATGATGTCCGTTTTAACGTTGATATCATGTTTACACACACAGTGCCTGTAGGAAATACCTAGATAAGCGCAGAGTTACAGGGAATATAGGCTACAAACATTAGTAACATTAATCTATGCCTTTCATTGCCAGAAAGGCCAATGTCCGTGCCAGTGAATAGGTTAACTTCACAGAGTGAAGTACATAACTGACCGAGAGGTAAGGTGAAAACAAACAGGGCTGGGTAGCAGTACTGATTCCTGGTTCTGTTTAGACAGTCCGCAATCTATTTATGTTTCAACACAAAACAGTTATGAGTGTCCTATGTGCAATGATGCATTTTCATATCCAGTGCTGCTCAGTGGGTGTGCAGCTTCTCCTCGTTAGTATAGTGGTGAGTATCCCCGCCTGTCACGCGGGAGACCGGGGTTCGATTCCCCGACGGGGAGGTTTCAGGTTTTGTTCTTTCCACCCACTGATTTCTAAAGCATGCGCGGAGAGCATGGACATAGAAATTAGTTTTTTCTTACAATAAATTTTGTTTTTTGTGAGCAAAGAAAGTTGTGTTTACAGTCAGTGTTTCTCACCAAAGCACCTTGTGTGCATGTTTAAAGCATTATAAACAAATAATGGGGGAACAAATAAAGTAAACAATGCTGCTGCTGGACAGGGAACTGGTACAAACTGATTGACACAGCATTTTGGAGAGCTGTTGTCCAGAAGGGGGTAAAAGGCAGAGGAGACATAAGAGAAATGTCACCAGGTGTTCTGAGTTGATTTAAAATCAAAGCCTAGAACTGATAAATTTTGATAGATTTCTCCACAGTGATATGACTGTTATGGGTAGCAGTGTTTCCTCTAGGATTTTTTTCAGCAATGGGGGTGCATGCTCTGGGGGGGTGCAGTGCAAGTTTGCACCCAGGCTCATCTCTCTCTCCTGCACCTTCACCCAGCTCTCCCGCTGCTTTGCTCTGCTGTCCTCCACTTTGTTTAACAACTCCTCCCTGTCTAATGTTACTTGTCTAATAAGATTACATTAAAAGTGTGAGTAACGTAACGCTAACAGCGTTATATAGTTTACACTCACATCACATCTGATTACAAGTGTGAACATTAAAATACTATTTTTTACCTAACCATCATCATGTACGAGTCAGTAAAAGGCTTATGATGCTACCTGACTAGCGTCTTCGTCTGTTGTCTTTCTCTTCTTAGAGAAGTATCTGAACAAGCTCATCTGAAAATGCAGTCAGCAGTTAATACATAATGACGTGTAGATATTAGCTTAATGCTATCAATTAGATTTTTTTTAGCTATGAGTTTTTCAGAATTTGTGGGTTTTTGTTTGTCCACCCGCCTCTTGAGGATTGATCACAAGTTCTCAATGGGATTAAGGTCTGGGGAGTTTCCTGGCCATGGACCCAAAATTTTGATGTTTTGTTCCCCGAGAAACTTAGTTATCACTTTTGCCTTATGGCAAGGTGCTCCATCATGCTGGAAAAGGCATTGTTCGTCACCAAACTGCTCTTGGATGGTTGGGAGAAGTTGCTCTCTGAGGATGTTTTGGTACCATTCTTTATTCATGGCTGTGTTCTTAGGCCAAATTGTGAATGAGCCCACTCCTTTGGCTGAGAAGCAACCCCACACATGGATGGTCTCAGGATGCTTTACTGTTGTCATGACACAGGACTGATGGTAGCACTCACCTTTTACTCTCCAGACAAGCTTTTTTCTGGATGCCCCAAACAATCGGAAAGGGGATTCATCAGAGAAAATGATTTTACCCCAGTCCTTAGCAGTCCAATCCCTGTACCTTTTGCAGAATATCAGTCTGTCCCTGATGTATTTCCTGGAGAGAAGTGGCTTCTTTGCTGCCCGTCTTGACAACAGGCCATCCTCCAAAGGTCTTCGCCTCACTGTGCGTGCAGATGCACTCACACCTGCCTTCTGCCATTCCTGAGCAAGCTCTGCACTGGTGGTGCCCCAATCCTGCAGCTGAATCAACTTTACGTGACGGTCCTGGCGCTTGCTGGGCTTTCTTGGGCACCCTGAAGCCTTCTTCATAACAATTGAACCTCTCTCCTTGGAGTTCTTGATGATCCAATAAATGGTTGATTTAGGTGCAATCTTTCTAGCAGCAATACCCTTGCCTGTGAAGCCCTTTTTGTGCAAAGCAATGATGACTGCACGTGTTTCCTTGCAGGTAACCATGGTTAACGGAGGAAGAACAATGATTTCAAGCACCACCCTCCTTTTAAAGCTTCCAGTCCGTTATTCTAACTCAATCAGCATGACAGAGTGATCTCCAGCCTTGGTCTTGTCAACACTCTCACCTGTGTTAATGAGAGAATCACTGACATGATGTCAGCTGGTCCTTTTGTGGCAGGGCTGAAATGCAGTGGAAATGTTTTTGTTTTGGGATTAAGTTCATTTTCATGGCAAACAGGGACTTTGCAATTAATTGCAATTCATCTGATCACTCTTCATAACATGTGGAGTATATGCAAATTGCCATCATAAAAACTGAGGCAGCAGACTTTGTGAAAATTCATTCTCAGTCATTCTCAAAACTTTTGGCCACGGCTGTGGTGGTGAGTATCCCCGCCTGTCGCGCAGGGGCCAGTTGTAAATAGCTGTAACAGAGAAAGGAGGAGGAAGGCTTTTGACTTCTTTTTTTTTTTTTTTTAAATTCCACAAAGGACAGGGTTCATATCCCTGTCGAGGCATAATCAAATGTGAGATAAAATGAGTGGAAAGCATTGAAAATACTTGGGATTTAAGAATACATATTCATCCGTAAATGTATAATACATTTTTGTGGAACTACAATTATATTAGTGTAATAGATATGTCGGATGATGTAAATCCTTCTACTCTGAACGGATATATTACAGCTGCCTAAAGAACAAGGTGTGTGGGGTCTTCTAAACTTATATACTCTTCAAAGCAGCCAGAATTCTTTCTTCTTTGGTGAATAAACAATCATATTCTCCATTGGTTCATACAGTCAGTGATTTTAAAAAATATCCAAAAGCACTCACCCACTTAAAGGGGACATGTTATGCAAAATGCACTTTACCATGGATTTCTATCAGTAATATGTGTCCCCGGCCTGTCTACAAACCCCCCCAAACATGAGAATAGTCCATCTCCATGTTTTGCTTGCTCCACCTTTCAGAAAATGTGTGCTCACACAGACCAATTGGAGATTTTCCCTTGATGTCATCATGAAGGGAAATAACACCTCCCCCAGGTGGGTGACACTCCCCAAGCTAGGTGTGTGTTCCGCCCTCTGAGTCCGCCTTGCAGCCGCTATCATTTATTCCCTCGCATCACCGGCTCCGGTAAAACTATGTCGAAGGTACGAGCGATGCACGCTAGTTGCTCGGTTGTTGGCTGCACAAACCAACACAGAGGTCTTTTACCCCCAACGTCTGAGGATCTGAAGACTCAGTGGATTTGTTTTATTTTATTTTTGATGGAAATGTACCTGCTACAACTCCTAAAGTGTTGTAGCGGGCTAACCATTTCACTTCGGACTGCTTTCTCAGCGAGGGCCAGTACAATGCGTGATTCTCTACATTCTGAAGATAAAGCATGGATCAGCACCGGCTGTCCGAGACCCAACTTCAAACTTGGGAGCTGTAAGATTTACCATTTTGTGTTGCTTTACTGTATGTACATGAGAGCTTGTTGCGTGTGTTTTTAGCATGACAGCTAATGTGGCTAACGCTTCGCCTCATCCACACACAGCCGGGTATAGCCGGGTACAGATTGTATGCAATTCTTCTGCTTGATATCCCTGTGTGACGTTGATTAGTGCCACCCTGCTAACCGTATCACACTTGAAAGGCGTCTTAGCTGTCTGTAAAGTCAAGCCAGTAAAATTCAGACTAAACAGGCTTTGCAGTGATTAGCATAGGTGTCTGGGCTTGTTTGTTAGTGCTGTGAAAGTTATTATTGAGAGTCATGCCTTATGATGGCCGTTTTTAACATTTATATCATGTTTACAGATACAGTGCCTGTAGGGAATATCTAGATAAGTGCAGAGTAACAGGGAATATGTGAAAGGGGATAGTCTATAATACACATTTTTTTGCATTTTGAACATATAGTGAGCTATTTGCAGCATTTACAAGCTTTTGAAAACCCAATTTACACATAATTGAGTGCATTTGTCGTTATCATTTTTGCACTGCTTGCAGTTGTTGCCATAACTACACATTTGAGGAGATGTTGGCATAACCTCTGTTTCCTCCGTTCAGGCCAGCACATCACGTGCATCTATACAGCTTCCTGCAACAAGGGATGTTGCATGCCAGATTGACCCATTGGAGACGCATACTGTAGGCACACAGTTATCCTTGAGGACTCTTCAGCCTCACATCAGAAGTACAGGTCTGTAGCCATCTGAAGTGCATCTACTTTTGATAAACCCAACAGTCATTTATCAGTATTGGAATGCTGTGCAGGTAAATGAAGCTGTGGTTACTTAGAATTTGTGAGAGTGTGTAGGCAAAGGTTTCTGTCAATATTAACCTCTTTGAGTTTCTCTTTACTGTACCTCCAGACTCTACCTGGCTGCCATGTACCACAATGAAAATGCTGACCGACCAGACAAAAGAAGGTGAACCACTCTTCAAGGTCCACTTTCCAAAGGCCATGAAGTGACAGTGGAGCTAAGGTGGGTAAGAAGTAAGCTTGGCTACATATCAAGCACATAAAACATAGGTAATTTATAATATGTCACTTATTGCATATAATGTGGAGCTTGACAACAGTGTAGTGTAGAAAACACTGCACAGCCTTGTCTTTGACTAAAGATTAATGTTGCTGACAGACATGTTTATGCTGATTTACAGCTTTCATTTAAATACACAAAATACATTTAACGAAGATGATATCAGATGTCATGATGAGCATCTCTGCTCAAAACATGGATAAAATTTAATAAAATAAAAATGATTTACTTTGTCAGCGTCTATTAAAATATCTTACTAGTCTCGACATTGAACACCTGTAGCAGTCGTCAAACAAACATTTTCATAGACTGTAAAAGTATATCTAAGGAAGTATGACAGATAACTACATTACACAATTCACAATAGTGCTTATTTACCAAAAAAGCTCCCAGTAATGACGAGACAGTAACAGGTAGCATTAGCTACCTAGCTACATGTTAGTAACTGTGCAGGCACACATCAACAAACTGAAAATGTAAAGTCAAAATACACAAAATTGGTTACCAACCATTCCGAAACGTCTTGCTGCAGTTGTAGAGTTTGAACTTCTTTAGCAGCCTCTCCCTCTGGGTCAGATTCTGAATAAAAGTTGTATGGTTGAACCAAATCGCTTCTGACGCCAGGACGTCGGTCACGGTCACTGTAGACATTACAGCATGGTGCCAGAAGCCCAAGCCGCATCACCTCCCGGAGAGGGACGTTGTTGGGACTCATAATTCAAGATACCAGATGTTTCTTTGCTCCACTGGACAAAGGAACTCACACTCCACAGTTCCTCACCGTTCACACCTGGGGACGACCCTTCCCCCCACGGACCTTACTGGCCAGCCAGTGTGGGTCAGCTTGTGACGTGTGACCCCCAAGGGTGTCACCAAACAAAACCAGTTCTCTGGCCCTCTTCTCTCTCCCCTTCTTGGCTTGCTCTGGAGAGAAGCTCCAGCTCTCTCCTCTCGGTTCTTCAAAGGGCATCAAGGCCCCAGCCCAGGTCAGCTCTGCTACCTGAAAAACCAGCTCCCTCGCCGGCCTGCTCTCGGCAGCCTGCAAACACTCTTCTCCTCAACAGCAGCGACCTGCTTCGGATTAACTGAGAGTGAACCAAATCCTCTTCAGAATCATGTCTATGACACAAGGCTAGCTGATTTTACAAGCAACAGGAGTCGTAGTAGAGTTAGCATGGAACAGCTAACTCTGTGAGGATAACAAAGGAGTTAACAGCAAAGCAACACAGCCAGACAGGACTTTACTCCACCAGGAAGCCTCCCAACTCACTGGACTTTACACCAACACTGGATAGGACTTCTTTGCTTGTTCCAAGGACTGGGTAACGTTAACTGACTGGGCCTAACCTTTCCCAGCATAGCTAAGCAGCATAAGTCTTAACTTTGTTAATGTACTTATTGATTGATGTCTTGTTGTTGTAATGTTTGCTTAGGTTGTGGTTAGTCATACAGTTAATCGAGTATTCGTATGTTCACACACATAGCAGTATGTCTCAGTTCTAGAACCTGCATGAAGCTAACTTCCCCCCTCTAACCTGGTACCTTTAGATTACATGAGCTAGGCTAACAAAGAAACTCACACCTTCCCTCCCACACACACTAGGTGGTCTCAGTGGCCATTTTGAAAAGTTTCTTTGTTTACCGCCATCTTGTGTAGTAGGGCTGTCCCAAACGATTATTCTTTAAACGATTGATATAGCGATTATTTTTTCGATTATTCGACTAATCTAACGATTATTTTTTTTATTAACCTAACAGTAATTTTATTGCAATTATTTTCCAGTTAGTCATTTAATATAACAATTTGCCCCATCCAACACACACACACTGCACCAGGGTGCTTCCTCTTTATGTGCTCGTGCATGACTCTCGTGCTAGAGTGATATGCCAGATGCACTTTGCAGAGTCTGCAGACTACCGCACTGTTGTTGCGAAGATTAAAGTATTCCAAAACTTTGGAGCACCGTGTGCAAGCCTTTTTTGCTGCGTGTTGCTCCTCACACTCCGTCATACTGCTGGTAGACGCCGCCATGTTGTTCAAATTACACAGACGCAAATCTTTTTTTTTTTTTACACGGACGCAAATCATTCATGTAGTCAATGACTTCAATTACGTCACCGCATTGTCCCAGCCCTTGCACTGCGCTTGTATCCGGGTAAACCAAAGACGATGGTTAGAAAGTTACGGTTTTGTTATATGAACATTTACCCTGTGTGGTTTTACACGACGCGTCGAAACTAAAATTCCACGTCGAATAATTTTTATAATCGACAACGTCGATTACGTCGGATAATCGTCCCAGCCCTATTGTGTAGACTCCTTTGTCATGTTTGTTCAGGTCACCACTTTGAATCGGCCATCTTACCTTTGTCTGTGTCCCCACAGACACACACACATACACCTACAGACACACATACACACACCTGTATATACTAGATTAGACATTGTGTTTTACTTTGCTCCATGTAAATAAATGTCTTTAAGTATGACTACTGGTGGGTTTGATCTTGCACAAGTGTGAATATTGCTCTACTTGGTAGAATTCCAATCCTTCAACTTTAACTTACTGTCGATATGGTAATTGTCAAAGGTTTTGAGGTAAGTAGGACCCAAATGCAGCCAAAACTTGGTGGACGGTGCAGATAGGTTTATTAACCAAAATAACAGACATGGACAGACGACGTGAACAAACCTTGAACTAAAGAGAAAGACAACAGACGAACCGACACAGACAAAGGGAAGCACAAAGACTATATAGACAAGGGAGGTAAGGGTGATTGAACACAGGTGAAACACATTAGGGCGGGGCAGACAATCACCACACAAAAATAGGACCAAGACAGGAGGCAAAACACTGAGACACACAAGGAAACCAATTACAAAATAAAACAGGAAGTGAGAAAGTCAAAAAAAACAAAACCCTGGAGCTTCCAGGCTGAGACCATGACAGTAATTTGGTTATAGTTAGTAAGCTAATGGTTAATCAGAGTTCCAGATTAATGGTAATAAATTGAGACTAAAACCATATTGGCTATTTTGCCTATTAGTTTAGGCTGGTGCCCCGTGAACTTTAATTAATTTTAAAGTTATTATTTAATATTAATATTTTTAATATTAATATTTTCTTAATTTATGATAGCCAATAATTGATAAACAACCGAAATCCAACATATTTGGTGTCCAGCTGATGAGGTAGAGCTCAGACCCAACAGCGTGGTCAGGCACAGCTCATTTGCATTTAAATCTACAGACACAGAAACAGCCTGTTCTGAACAGGGCTGAAAAAGAGAGGTTTACAGGCATGCTGAAATATAGGATCGGAGTGGATATTTTAGCAAGAAACATTAAAGACATGTTTTGGGGATCTCTGAGACTTATTTAAACTTGTTGTTTTTACAACATTGGTGGACAATCAGGAGTTATCAGTGCACAGAATCTATGATCTCTTTGAGAGGGTTTAAAACATCTGAATCTCTGAAAGCTCAGTATCACATGTCAAAGTAGGATTAGTTATTACCTTAGTTAGACCATATGTGTATAAGAAAGCAAACTACTTGAAACTTACAAATGATTCTCACCTGCTAGAGAAGTGTTTTTGGAACATAGAAGTAATTTTATTCTGAGATATTAAGTTAAAAGCGAACATACTGACAATTGCAATATTTACAATATGGAAATTATGAGTGAAGTAGTTATTATGGACATTAAATAAAAGTGTGAGGAAAAAAAGCTATAAAAATATGATAAGGACTTTGTGCAGTGTTTCACGCAAACTTAAAACCTTGGACTGCTCATAAAGAAAAGTAATAATATGGAATATTTAAGGTCAGCTATAACTTTTTACAAAGGCTGAATGAAAATGACAAATGACTGTAAACATGAAACCACTATGTACATATGCATGACAATGTATTCCAAACTATGTGCATACAATTTACATATTTACAAAAATACATTAATTATATTTACAAGCATACATAGAGAGAGCATAATAACCAATCAAAATCTTTTAGAATTATAATTAATTAAAAAAAATAATACTTGGAATTGATTAATAATCCTTAATTTCACTCCCAAAAACAATGCATGCCACTTGAATTTACAAAGAAAAAACTAAACAAGTTGCAGTTTGAATCAACCTGTATTTCAAACAAGCACACCACATAAAACACACAGCACTGGCTTTGCAAAAACAGGTCAGACTATATGACAGTCTGGTACAATGTATGTTTTTTCACACATCTCATTCGAAAACTGTTTGTCATAGGGTCTGTAATAAATCATGTCCTTAACTGGAAGGACAGAAAATTAATCAGCTCTCTCCTCAATACAGAACGCATTAAAATGATCATCAAAAAAAAGAGTATCAACTCGGCAGGTCAAAATGAAAGCTTGCTCATCATATATAATGATGTTGATGTTGTTTTCTGAAAGTAGGAATTTCCATATTTGTTCCAGTACAAACAAACATACCAATCTGATACTCCATTCCATAGTTCTTCACCCAATTAGTGGTTGACACTTCACAGTATGCATTTACATTAAACACAGAACTTAAAACCTCACCTCCCACCAAGCTATCAATAATCTCCCAGTGATAAGCCTCATGCACCATACATGGAGGAGTTATCTATTTTTCGAATACAGCGTGGATAATGCAACATAAAATGATGCTTTGGAATCGATCTCTTCTGAGAAAACAAAAATTTAAATAGCTTGTGGTGGTCATTAATCAAGTGCTTCAAATAGTATGTCATACCATTAGTTACAATCGGTGAAAACACAATATTCACAATCTGAATCAAGAGGAAGAGCAGATTCCAGTGACAATTATTTCTTTCCACTACATCAGCAAAAATAAGAGGAACATTTCTCACAAGACACCATGACTGAATAGCATTTAGTCCAAGATCTTTGCTAGCCTTATCCATTTTCAACCCACTTGGTCTAGTTTTTCTCTCAGTATAACCATAGTTGAAACTTTGGATCCTCTGTGACAATGATTCCAAAGACAGATACTTCTGGTTGATAAGGTATTGAAAGACAAGTTTGAGTTCGTACTGCACTACACCTTCAAGCAAATCGTGCATTATGTCAACTGCAAAGTTATCTGAGGTATGGAAAAAATGCAATGTATTGAGCAAGCATGTCTTTCACATGAATTGGAGTCATATCTGACCTGGAGGATCTATGCTCTGATTCAAGTCATAGAGCTGTGTATTTATATAACTTTGTAATGTTATAGTTCTAATTGTAATTAACATGGTTAAATGACAGATTCTATGATGATTTTATTATTGCAGTTCATGATGAAAAACTGTATGAGAAACGCTTTTTTATTTTACAGTCCACAGCTACAGCAACAAAGTAGCAACCAATGAAAATTAAGAGAGATTATCAGACTAGACAGTACAGCGGTCAGACATAAGATTTTTAGTCGCTTTTTCTTCACTGGCTCTTCTGTCATAAAATCCTGTAAATCTGAGCTGATTACACAGACTCTGGGGACTTTAGGTCCTTAGGCCATGTTCAGAGCTGGTATTAACATCTCAGGTGATCTGATCACCAGTGGACAGTTCTAAGTCCAGGTGTGAACACCCAAGACGCATTGAGGACACATTTGAGATCGGATAAAGGTGGAGGGGTGGAGCTGTGTGACTGTAACGTAGTGCGCTAATGCTGGATACAGACGTGAGGGAGATGATGCCATACAGAACCAGAGTGCAGCCTGTTCCACTGGACCGATCACCACAACACGGCCACATTTCTCTCTCCATCTTGCTCACTCTGTTTTCATTTTTCACATTAAGTCACCAGCCTAATTCATGTAGTGGCTCATTGTGAAAACTCCCACTTCTCCCAGTGGCCTCTCCGTCATTGGTTTAAACGAAGTTGTTGCATTCATACTATTCATAGATAAGTGATTGAGGCTGTTATACTGTAGTGTGCATGTAGTTTATTGTTTCAGCAAACAAACAAAAAACACTGGTATTGAACATTCTTTGCTTACATTAATAAAAATGATAAAAGGTTCTTTAAAAGGCAAGAGTTTTTCTTTTGGCTTTGAGTCTTTTTCTGTTCATGTCTTTCCTAAGACGTCCACAAATGGTCTTCCTGAGGGTGCTGCTGATGTGATAAGGACGAGCCAACGAGCCACTGTTCATTTCCTGCTCCAGCACTGTACAATCAGAAAGATACACACATTTATGCATTCACTCGTGGGGACATTCCTTTACCTTTGTCAGAGTGTATATACAGAGAGGTGGAAGTATATTTGAAGATGTGGGGGTTTATTGGACATTACTAATAACACAGTGTTGCACAGTCTGAGCAGAGTTTTAACATCTGACGTGAGCTCTGACCTTTTTATGTGGTTTCATCACAAAAGCTTTCATGTGACATTTGAGTTACCAACTCAGTAACAGGAAAAAAGGACAGTGTCAGACTTGCAAAACAGAACAACACATTAAACACCGTGATGTGTGCTGCATAGGCCTGTGACATCATCATGCATGTGATGCAATCAGCTGACACAGCAGGTATTCACCTATCACCACAGTCTGAAGTGAGAAACATAGAAGTTAGACAAACTCAGAGTCCACTCACAGATGACAAAAAACCTGAGACATAATCAATGTGACTCAAACAGTAAGTGTTGTTTTTATGAATGTGTCTTAAAAATGTTCTGTATAAATTGTATATATTTTATGTCTTTCCTTGTATTTCCATCTGCTTGTTGGTATATAATTTATATTCCTGTGGATTACTGGACAAAAGTAGATGTTGTGCAGATTGAGGGCGTGTCTCTATATACCAGGTACCTAAAGGCTCAGATTGATATTTGATAATATTGAATATTACAATATTTTCCTCCACATGTGATATTTTTCATAATATCAAAAATAATATAGAAAAATCACGAATATCGCATGGCATATTTGGGGTGGACAGTACTGAGATGTTAAACTTTGGATATCGCCCATTTTGTGTGTGAGTCTGACCAGCATGGGGACCCAGTAGTAGTTGAGATTAGGCACTTCCTCCTGGATGACAGGGATCTTCTTAGTGAAGAAGAAGAACGCAAACACGCCTGAAACACACACACACACACACACAGAATGAACCACTGTATTGCTGATCATTACACTGTGAGTCATAACTTTACGCAAAAAGAAATGTATCAAAATGAGTTGCAGGTAAAACATCATCATTGGAAATTGTGATGTGGATCATAAACACACCCGGTGTTCAGACTTCCACCTTGTATTGTAACTCACCAACTCCTCCTGCTATCAGCACTTTGCCCAGAAACAACAGAAAGTCTGTCACTCTGTCCAGAACTGCAACCCTGTAGAGACAGAGTCAGAAAGCTCAGCCTGGACGCTCATCTAACACATGTTCGAAACACAGTACCAGAGTATTCTCAGCCAGAGAAGGTGCTGCAACTATTATCATAAGAATTTTTTAAAAGTTTTTATTATTTAAAAAAAAATTACAGTTACATACAGTAGGGTGTACATTATGATATTGGCATAAAAATAAAACAAATATTAAAAAAAAAAAACTTCACTGGTTAATAGTTCATCATCAGAGACTTTTGGTCCGATTGATACATTGGTCGGCAAATTGAACTCAGTACAACTCAGTGACATCACCACAGTCTGAAATCACTTTGAAAATGAGACTCAAATACCAAAGTCGTGCCCAAAAACACCACAATAAACAAAACTCTGTTGAATTTACTGTCAAACTCCCAGGTTAACATGTATAGGTATATTTGGAGGTAAATCCTGTCAGCCTGTCAACTGGTCGGTTGGTAGTTCAGACAGCTACCAACAGTGTTGGCAAGATAAGCAGTTAATTTTGTTTAAGTTATTTCTCCAAGATACCATTTTATATAAGTTATCCATATGAAGTCAGGTGGCCTATATATGCTGAGGTTTTTTCTCAGAATCAGAAAAATACATATTTTTTACTTTATTAGGTTTTTACATCACAATTTGTTTTTGTGATATGATACAAAAGGTTTGTTTAAATATACAAACAAAAAAATAGGCTCTACAAAACAATAATACAGAATATTTCATGAATAAACATGCAGACTCCAACAAAAAATATATGTTAACAGGCACTTTAACATAACTTCCTGTGAAATGTTAGACACACAGAGTCAGTCAGGAAGATTTAGAAGACAACAGCAAGGCTGGCGAGTATAAATCAGGCCTACAGACTACATTATGAGGGAGACACCCCGGTGTTAGCATCAGATGAGGGAGAGAGACCACTGTGCACCATCAGTGTGAGGTGAGAGAGAGCCCATGGGTTCACGTGTTGGCGTTATCATCACCAAGTAGTAATTTGATTGTTTTACTCTTTCTATTATTGGTTTCACTGTCTTCTTTCCAATAAGTGTAAATATATTATTTTTTTAAAAAAGTGGGTGAAATATTAAATTCTTGTGTGTCAGTTGGGACCTGTGGAGGGCGGGCCCTGTTTCATTTCAGTAATAGCTAATAGCACAAAAATATATCCACACAAAAACCCAGGACACGGATCTGTCCGGAGAGAATGAGTGGGGCACTGAAACACTGATCCTCCTCACCTGACTACGTTTCTCATCAGCAGGCAGAAGGCTTCTCTGGCTGAGGTGCAGAAGTTCTTACCATAGATCGCCACCTGGTGCAGAAGAGACAACACACAGCTATCACAACAACCTAGGACCGTCCATAGCAAGTAGGCAAACTACTCACACTTCAAAAGTAGCACATTAAAGCAGCTCACCATGATGTAGGCGTTATGGTTCATGTAGCGTAAGAACTTCTCCAAACACCAGAAACAGCATTTCAGACAGCACAGTATGAACCTGGACACACTGTTGTCAACACCTACAGGACAAACATGTACAGGATCAGAGATCTGAGGTTATCCAGGTAACTTCAGGTTTAACTCTTGAAGATTCTTCACTTGTTACCGGGGTAACACCGTGGTAACTTGCGCTAAACTCCTAACCTGCTTTGGATCCGATCAAAACCTGTCAACAGCCAAACTACTGACCAATCAAATCACTGGAAAAAACAGAGTCATCATTCCTACAGGATCCCGACAGGTACAAAAGAGTTAGACTTACAATAAAGTGACAGATAATAATTATCAGTAGTTATTTGTATAGATCAATGGATGTTTTGCCGTTTGAGTCTTTCCATGTGTCACTCTGGTTTTAAAACAGAGCATCTAACAAACAGAGGAGAGTTTATCGTTAAATAATTCCATTATAACTATTGTAGCTTCATTTGACCTGAACACAGACTCTTTAATCAACAGGATTCCTGACAGTGATGAAGCTTTTACTCTCTTCTTCATCACTGCAGTTCAGAACAACATGAAGAGAAATTGCAACTAAACCAACAATGATCCAAACACTGTTCACTGTTTCCATGATTATAAATAAACATTTCAGTCAGTCTGACTCATCAGACAGGAACTACTCCTCTCCTCTTTTCTTTCTCTCCTCTCTGCAGCAGAAACAGTCTGACATTAACTTTAACTGTTTTATCTGCTTCATGATCAGAACAGTTTGTTCTTCATCAGACAAAAGAGTGAAAATACTGAGTAAGAAACTTCATGAAAATTCATGCACCTGTTCACAATATATCCTTAATCTGACCTTAATGATTAAAAATAATTTCTTCTGTTTCCTTTTTCTTCCAGTCGTGATCATATTGTTTATATTTCATCTTGTTGAATATCTCTTTTTGACATTGATGAGTTTACAGGCAAGTATCAGTGTGTCTTCTCATATCATATTAGCTACTTTATTCATGGTTCAGACGATGTTGCTTATAATTAATAACTCCGCTTCTTTCACATGAACCAGCTCGGAACCGGACAGGTAAACCCAGGGTTAACTGAGCCAGTTGATAACCTGCTTCATAGCACAGGTTATCAGGGCGGACAATGTTAGGTTCAGTGAAGCCAGATAACTAAAAGTTATCCTGGATTTGTTGAACTTGCTTCATAGAACTGGCCTCAGTGTAGTGATAGTAGTAAGGAAGTAAGGAGGAACTGTGTGATAGTGTTTGTGTGTATGTAAACCTCTTAGTTTCTGCTCCAGGTACTCCAGTATGATCCGCAGAAGTTGGACAACTGAAAGAATCAGAGCTCCAAAGGCCAAAGACCCTGTGTGATACCTGCAGAGACAGAGGAAGAGCTCAAGTACAAGCCTCTCTGTTGTATATTTCCAACTTTGGATAAAAGACAAAACAGGATCTCAGATTCGGTCCTCAGAGTATCTCCTGACCTGATGGTCCTGCTGAAGGATGAGAAAAGAGGACATGGTGGGATATCCCGAGGCTTCCTCCTGGCCCAGTAGTAGCTAGCAAACGTCCCAGCCAGGGTGCACTGCTCCAGGGCCAAGCTGAAGTTGACCAACCAAAGGAAGACCAGTAGGTTGGAGAGCTGCAACAGGAAGAGGTGGCGGTGGTAGGGCGTCTCCCCACCATAGAAGCCAAACAGACACTGAGACCCCAGACACAACGCCGACCTGGAGATGTTGGTTCTGTTGAAGGTCTGAGGGAGAGAACAGAGAGACAGTCGTTACGTCTTTGAGCAGGTTTGAGCAGTTTGTGCAACATGAATCTCAGTCTACACAATATATAAATGATATATTAATAAACGAGGTTGTGTGTTATGTTAATGTGAAGGGTTGCACAATATATACAGGTATATATTTAAGATATATTGGTTATGTCAGTTAGAATAATAAACTAATGTCAGTTAGTAAAATTTTGGTTTTAGAAACAGAACAATCCTAATACTTTTATCTACATTTTTTTTTCCTGACGTGAGGTGACACATTTCTGAATTTTTATTTATTTATTATTTTTGGGGTATTTTGTGTATTTTATGTCTTTAGTAAACTGTGGATGGTAGAGATACAGATTGATGTTTTGTTGAATCAACTAATAAATGAGGAAATTCTCTAACTACTAAGTATTTTATTATACACTGCTGAAGGAATGAGCCTAAAACCCAGGACCTTCAGTAAATACTCCAGTCCTGATTTCTTGAAGCTTTCACGTCTGTTAAAAAAGGCCGGTTGCTAACAAGTGTGTAAATGAGACTACAGAGGTCGTCAGGGACGTTAAACATCATCATCACGTTGAAGATGAAAACTGATCTACTCACCAGTTCACCTTTACAGCCTCCAGTTTATACAAACTGTCACTAACTGTGTGAGAGGAAAGGCTTTTGTAGAAGAGGTCAGAGCTAAAGCAAACTACAAGGTGAAGTTCAGTGGTGGAGAAAAATCCCATTGACTGGGGTTGGCCTACAAAAATATGTCGTCCCTGCAGCTCTGTATTTGACAACAATCCTAATGTGTATTCGGTGAATGAAGGGTTAATGTCAGTATGCTTCAGAAAAAGTGCTCAGGTCCTCCACCATCATCTGAAACTCTTCATTTTGGCACCTGACTGATTTAGTTTCAATCTTTTTACAGAAGTGTGTATTATTTTTGTCAAACTGCAGCTATTTTTTATTCAATAAAAACTAAAGACGATGAAGTTTAGTTTTCATCAGTGACATTTAGACTTTATATACTGTATATAGCATTTTGAGGCTGGTTATAGGAGCCGTTCTTGGCTGTTGTGAGGTTCAGTTCAGTTACTAAGGTATTTTAGGTGGCAGAGGAAACTGTTGCTGCAGATACATGTAGGTTGTTGAATAGGACTTTGCACTTAAACAGTAAAAAGTTGATTTGTCTTTTTGTCTTTCACTATCTGTTTTGAGAAAAAATGTAAAATGTTTCCTCACAGTTCTTGTCTCCAAATATTTAGTCAAATTTTTGTTGTCTTTTAACATAGTTTTTGTCAATGAAATGAAGACTGGTCTGAAACCCCTCCCTCATCACATCCTTCCAACACCAGGCTGCATCCAACACATTTGGTAACTTTCCAAAACCAATCACATTTATACAGCAATGTGTCTGCAGGTGTCTGCAGGTGTGGAGGAGGGCAGGGTTACCTGTGAAGGGACCGTCTGAAAATGTGCCCAGCTGTCTCAGTGAGTGATGTTTAGCTGACACTTCGGCCGATTCAGGTTTGGACATGGTGAAATCTACAGTGCCTCTTGTACAGACTCAGATTGTTCTCAGAACATGTTGAGCAGACAACTTAGAGGGATATTTACTAAGTGTATCACAATTTACCATCAGATAAAGTCAGCACCAGCCCAAACAAATAATTATCAGTTGCTTTGTGTCATTTTGTGTTTTACTAATATGGACAAACGCCAAAGGACCTAAAACTTTTGTCAATACATTCACTCCTAAATATGATGGACAATGTTGTCATGACAAAAAAAAAACAGCAGAAGACATTAAATGAAAGACTAAACTGTACCTCAGGGTTGCAGGTGCTGTTGGCGTAGGGGCAGCTCACATTAGGGGACATGACTTTGTAGATGGCTTCACCTGAAGATGCGAGGTACCTGGTTTCACAGTGCTGGTTAAAGACACATATGTATATAATGATATAGGTAATTCATAACATTTTTAAGTTATAATTTGTGGGTATTTTTTAGTTTATTTGGACAGTGCAGTGAGAGAGAGACAGGTATTTCAGGGAGAGAGAGAGGTAAAGACATGCAGCAAAGGGTTGTGGGTCGGACTCAAGCCCACGGCCGCTGCCTTTAGGCCCCAATTCATATATATATTTTAACGTGAGCTCTGAAGGTACAAAGAGTTGTTTCTCTTCATGTGACCTGTGTGAAGGATACACAGCGGTGACCGCCCAGTAGGAGATGCAGACGGTCAACAAGAGGAAGGTGACGACTGGAAAGAACAGCGTGGACATGATGTGACTGATGGCTCTGCAACAACAGAAGAATCGTTAGACATAAGAAAAGCAACTGTCATTTTCTTTATTTTTAATTATAGTGTTCTTAAGGACAGTTGTATGGAGGTTTATTGCTGCCCCACCAGAAAAAGAAAAACAGATCAGTATCATGTGACAATGTTATAATCATTAACACGGTATTACAACATACAAACTTATCAAGAATATACCAAGAAACTTTTCTTGGTTTAACAATGTTATAACAACATACTATTTCTTCTATCTTTATTTCCCTGTTTTAACATGATAAGCTTGTATGTCCTTATAACGTGAAAATATCTCATGTGAAAAATATCGTTATAACAATAGGGTTAGGTTACTTTTCACATGATCCTGATGTGTTTTTCTTTTTCCGGCAGCACTATGCTTCCATACAATCTAGTTTGTCGTGAGTGTCTTTGCTGTTTGCTCTTCCCCTGTCTCATACTTGCTGGCCTCTCTGAGCAGGGCGATGGCCACTTGGACTCTTCTCCTTAAGAAGAGTAACATCACCAGGATGGAGGCTTCTATCGCTCCCATGGAAACCACTGACGAAACAACAAACAACAGTTCTCATTCTTCATACAGTTCTTTCAGAGCCAAGGCAGCTGCAGGTTCATTTGTTGTATTATTGCATCTTCTTTAATTTTACAGCTTCCTTTTAAAAATGGAACACAGTAACATTTACTCAGTTCATTTTAACTAACAATTTTTACGTCTACTTGAGTAAACTTTTTTAAAGTAACAGATGTATAAGCCACCACCAGTCACAAGTTTTAAACCACCTCAGCTGTTATTTAAATTTGAATAATCCAACATCTCAGTGTTTGTGAAATTAAAGCCTAGAACAAGGTGAATCTAAATGTCATACAAAGAAAATCAAATATTGTTCAGAAAGTTGGTCTCAACTCTGTTGCAGAATTTTCAGACCAGACCAGCTCCACAGGTTCAGGTCTGGAGACCGTGCTGGTTTTGTTCCTCTAATGTTGTGGCTCATGATGTCATGACCAACCAGTCCGTCTTCCTCTGGTCCTGGTCTGTCCCTTCTCTACTCTGACAGCAGTATACAGGCTACTTCCTGCAGCACGCTGTTGTCATGGTGATGATCAGAAGGTGTACTGACAGTTTGTTTCCATCAACCTGGAGGAAGTGTTTCATTAACTTTCAAGGCTTCATATATTTACTAAGTTCACCAGTTTCTTCATCTCTGAAGAAACATTTACCACTGAGCTTTGTACCATTCAAGGTTATTCACTGCACCCGAGTTACTGGTATTTCAGTAACAACTGGAAATTTGGTTGTGATTTGGTTGTAAAACTTTTGACCGGTAGTATTGGTAGGAAGACACCATCAAATTCCCTGTGAAATCGCACTAAACTTACATAATATGATCCATGTCTGTCTGAGCTGTAGGTAGACCTGCAGGTCAGTCTGCAAGCCGACTTCTACAATGGCAACATCAGAGCCTGGTCTGTGTCTGAGCCGGGACCACTCCATGGAACAGTACCACATACCTGTACACACACATACACACATTCAACGAGCAACTTTTATAATATTATATTACTATAATACTAACAGGAGGCTTCAGAAACATCTTCACTCTTTGTTCCAATTATTTCTTTCACCACTTCAGATCATTTCTCTGCCATCACCTCCAGTGACTCCCAGCAGCAGAGGCTGATGGGTGAGAATGGTGATTCCGGTTGAAGTCCATTTAAAACAAAGGTTCAGTCCTGAGTACTCACCGTATGCCAGCAGCAGTATGACAGTGATGATGGTCGTCCACAGCAGTAACCCAGCTGTGAACCTCAGCAGCAGGATGAAGACCAGACTCACTACCAGGGATATCAGCAGACCTCTGTCACAGCGTCACAGGGAAGAACAAGACCAAAGAGACACTTTAAATCAAACCTGTGTCAACTCTACTGTGGAGCCACAGGCAGGTTCTGCAGGGTAGTGGTGAGTGTTAAAATGGGAGTGTGATAGCAGAGAACACGGGTGTAACTGATGATCTGTATCTGTACCTGTACCTGTCAGCCTCACAACAGTCTGATATCTGTATTCATATTGAAACTGGAATGGGGCGGAGCCTAAATCAGTTGAGGCCACAAGTTCAACTTCAGCCACATTTCTTTATTTTCTGAAATTGTTTTACATTGTTGTTTCTCCTCACATGTTTGTGATTGATGTTTACTTCCAAAAAACTTTGCTGTTATTTGTTTAGATGTAATGTGTCATTTTAAAGACTGTTATTATTTATATATAAAAATAATACTAAAACCAGATAATACATTTGAACTACAATATGCAATATCTGGAAATCAAGCTAATGCTAGCCTGACAGATGTGTTGTACACAACATGTTGAACTCCTGAAACGATGCGTTCATTTCTCAGTTCAGTTGTGACTACAAAACACACAGTGAACGTGTGTGTAACTGAGTAGAAAGGAATATTGTTGAGTGTTGTAGATGTCTGATGTCTGCGCCTTATCTGTTTATACCTGAATAATGTGTTTGTATTCACTTATAGAGAGGAGTGAAAAATCTGTGAACTGAATCATAAATGTTATTTCACGTTGGACGAGGCCAGCTTCTCTTGTTTGCTCTAGTATTCATTTGCTGTTACCATGACAACCATGGGAGTAAAATCTTAAGGATCTCAACTTTAACCTGTGACCAACTTCTTTAATAAAATAAACTTGAAGCATTAGTGGACCATCAGGTCTAATAATGAATCAAGTCAATTTATCGTGGGTGTTTTTCAGAGACAAAGTGGCAAGTGACAGTGACGACAGAGAAACCGACACCAAGTGTGTTTGAGACCAGATCAGATGTTTTTCTGTGTGTTGTTGTACTTACATGAGTATCCATGACCATGACTTGGCATAATCTTCCATTATCTTCACACCCAGCTCCTTAGTGTCCACTAGTCCTGTTATACCCCTGCAGAGGAAAGACAGACGAGTTCATGTGTAGACAAAGGCTGAAATTCAACTAAGGGTCTGGAACCGAGAGGAGACAGAGACGGGTCCCACTGATGTTATTTCAAACACTTTAGGATCTGTGTACATCAGCTGGATGTTAACACTCCACATTGGATGTTAACACTCTACTGTTTTTTCAATTGCTGATCTGAATTTCATATTTAGGAATAATTTGCAGTGTAACATAAAAACAGCTAAAAAAAAAAAATGTTAAAAGTTTAATAAGAAGAATGGAAACGAGAAATTTGTAGGATGCCAAAACTTAGAAACTACATCCAAATTAAAGATGATTACTAACAGAACCATATATAAAATGAAATCTGCTGAGAATGCAAAGGTCTTTCTGTGCTCAGTTTAGTACTTCAGTACTTCACCACTGGCAGTTGAGGCAGGCAGATACAAAGGCACTCCTGAAGAGCAACGTTTGTCTTTTATGTGATGTTGGGGTTGTTGATGCCATTTCCCTCTGTACTGTGATTTAAGGAAATAATTATTTAACAAGATTCAGTTGAAGAATCCTGATCTGGTTTGGTTTGTCCGATGCTGTTTTACTGACTTGACTTTTTAACGTATACTTTTGTTTGTGTAAAAACGTAAAGAGTCTTTGGATAAAGTGACATCGGTTCATTGGTTCATTAGTGTGAAGTCAGCAAAACAAAGAAATGTTAAACGTGTAGAAGAAGAGGCGTCAGTACATGGCAGCATGCTGGAGTTCAGTAACGCTGCGCGGCATCTCCAGAGCATCTTTAAACCTGGTCCTGTTCGCCACAGTCACAGTCCCATTCAGAGTGATGAAGTCTGGTAGACACCTCTGGAGAACTGAGACACACACACACACACACACACACACACACACACACACACATGGCAGCTGTCAGTAATGTGGATCCACTGCGTAACTTCTTATTGTTTCAATGTTTTCAGGTCAATAACTGACTCCTGATCAGAGTGTGTACAGTACGGTGGCCCTGAGAGCTCACCTTCACTGCAACTTCAGAAAACAAAGGCAAACAGACTTCAAACATCTTCATCTTCAACACTTGTGCTGCAAATACTCACCACTGCACCTCGTCCTGACTGTGACGCGCTCGCGTGGATGTATTATAACACATCCATACCTAGTTATTGTTTAATGCTTTTAACTTCAAAAATTCACAATCCATTGAACAAATACTCACAACACAACAGAAGTGTTTCCAGGGGACACTACAGTGGGTCGCACCTGTCCCAGCCGGGCTCCCCGCTGTAGTGTCCCCTGGAAACACTTCTGTTGTGTTGTGAGTATTTGCAGCTCATGTGTTCTCAAACTGATGAAGATGTTTTCTGAATGTGTTTGTATTTTGTCTGTTTGCATGTGTTTTCTTAAGTTGCAGTGTGTTGAGCTCTCAGGGCCACCGTAGTATTTCCGCTACTTACACGTACACATACTTTTAATATGAGCAGAGCAGATGGACAGGTTATTTGAATGATTTTGGTCAAATGGAGTCTTATATTACCTACTTTTAAATTTAAACACAGTTAAACACGTAATCAGTTGGAACTTTGTGTCAGTTGTATGAGACAGAGGTGTGGAATCCTTACATGGTCGGCTGGGTATGATCATGGAGGGACAGTCCTCGTCTCGGAGAACCTGAGACACTGGCTGCAAGAACCAGAGGAGACATGAGGGTTCGAGTAATAACATGTGTGTGTGTGTGTGTGTGTGTGTGTGTGTGTGTTCTGGTACTCTCGTACTGGACACTACAATGTCTGGCTACACCTTGAGATTGTGTCCAACAAAATCTGAAACAGGATCCACTCTGACTCTTTCTATATTGTATTACTGTACTCTGCTGTACATGACTGTTTTTAACCGCAGTTTATTGTGTACACATGTGTTGATTTAATAACTGAGTGTCATGTTTCAGTGTCAGTACCTTGTCAGGGTCATTAAATCCAGGCTTACAGAACTGTTTATAATACTCCCAGTAACTGTTGCTGAGCTTGTGTTGCAGCTGCATCTCAGTGTAGGTGGCAAACCTGTCCGGGCACCGTGACACACACATCTGGAAGAAAAACACACACACACACACACACACACACACACGTGTTGATTCCGCTGTTATCCTCCAGAACTGGCTGACAACTGGAAGATTTTCTGTGTGTGCACCAGAGTTGGTCCAGATGTGGAAGTAGCATCTGACAGTCTGCTGTATATGGGCCAGAGTCGGGCCGTGCCACAGGCATATACTGAGCCAGATTTATTCGCAGTTCCAAATATCTCAGATGCATGAACATTGGAATATTGTCACTTCAGTCTTGAAAAAAGAATATCCTGCACAACAACTTGCTGATCATCTGAACTGATGAAGGTCTACAGAGACTTAATCGTTAGGATGATCAATAAATTGTGATGCTGAGTAAGAGCAGTGTTTATTCTTCAGGCTCTCTGGGTTTCAGAAACATATACTTTTTTCATTGACCATGAAGTCTTTAAGATAATGAGCACTAGACACAATGTGCCACTTTGTACAAGTGTAAAAAGAGCAGGGTAGTGCTCTGTGCTCAGGTTAAAGTGACATGATAACTCAGTTGTATTAGTGACTGTGATAACCTGATGCTGTGTTTACTTGTTGGTAGAGTACCTGAGTGGTGGGACACTGTAGGTTGATGAGAATTGCCGGGTTGGCACATTTTAAGATGTTGAAATAGAACAGGATGGGTTTCTTCCTGCAAAAAAAGTCAATATCAAATCACACACATGCAGTTTATCATCAGTCTGTGATGTTCAACAACTCTGAGGTTACATAATTTCATTTTTCTCTATCTGCAAGCATCACGTCTAAGCTTCATGTCCAGCTTCTAAGTCGAGCTCATCAGAAGCCAGATCTTCAGAGTCCTCATCATTTCATCACCACCACCTCCACTACTGTCTAGACCCCAGGGGATCTTCTACATCCCCCTTTCTAATACGATGACATCACAACAGGTCTAATTGCCAAAGACTCTTTCACCATTCACTTTTCCTGTTTTGCACATGACAATAAAAGTTTTTGCTTACTCAAATATTCCTGAGCCTCGCTGGCGGCTCAGTCTCACAACCTTGTGTTTGCAGCCTCCTGCTCTAATTAGCAGAATTGTATTTTATTTACACTGATGATCCTGAAGTGTCTGATAGTGCTGAGGGCAGCACTGGTTCAGTTTGATGGAAAAAAAACTTTAAATCTTGTGTTGAAATATTTCACTAAGTGTCGTCTGGCTGATGATTTGGACAGTTTATCAACACAGTCAAGTTCTGCTGCACAAACCGTCGCTCAGAGCAGCAGTTAAAGTCATTTAAAAACCCTTAGTGCCTGATGACTGCAGTTTCTGTCCAAAATCATACTCCTCTTCAGACTCATCTGAACACGCAGACATAAAACACAGATTTCCAAACCCAGTGTGACTCACACTTTCTGACGACATCATTATCTCTGATGTCCAATACAAATAAACATAAATCCATTTAGAAATTGTGAAGGAGATTTTGGATGTATTATATATCCATGCTTTCATCCTCCGTTGCTGGGGTAACCAAGGTCTTATAGATAAGGAGGTAGAGAAAAGCACAAACTTAGAGAATACTGCCCAAATCTAGTTGTTGTCAAGGATGAGCTGAGTGTGGAAAGGACAAGAGACATGTAATGTTTTAGCTAAGAACATGTGACGGTGCAGATTTTGGTGTTCAATAGCATCTTCACATATGAATGTTTAGGATAAAGTTTAAACTTATATGGAGTGAGGTGTGGTAAAGTGTTGTAACCATGAGAGACCTGGGGTTATAAAGCCGCTGTCAGACCAGACGTCAGAACGTGGTGAGGCAGCACTGT